>NW_028261388.1:79386420-79676420 GCF_051295495.1 Thamnophis sirtalis
AGAGTAAGGAGTGTTAGGCACTGTGTATTCTCTTCCCTGTGTATTCTCTTCCTTGAGTTATTTATAAAAATAGTAAAGGCAGGATATTTTTTTTTTACAGTTGCAATTTTGACTTTATCAAGTCTCTTTACATCCCCAAACTGCCTGCTAATCAAGAAATATATATATATATATATATATATATATATATATATATATATATATATATATATGTGTGTGTGTGTGTGTGTGTGTGTGTGTGTGTGTGTGTGTGTGTGTGTGTGTGTGTGTGTGTATTTATATGTATGTATATATATATATATATATATATATATATATATATATATATATATATATATATATATATATATATATATATATATATATATATATATATATAAAATTTGTGCTGATAAATAAATAAAGGGAGACTAGTATAGATCTATTTCAAGCTATTTAGCTCTCATTAGCTAGCCATACCCTTACTGGGATTTGAACCTGGGCTATATTACATACTAGGCAGACTTCTTAGCCATTAGGCCACAGGCTCTTATCCATTATCAGCGAAGCCAGGGTGAAAGGTATCTATTAGATTTAACACAAATATAACAAAGGCAACAGTAAAAATATTGGGTTTCTGTCGTGATGGATTCTTGTGACGAGCCGATTGACAGATGATGGAAGCAGTTAGCTTCCTCCCATAATTGGGGCTTACCAGGGGTTGTAAAAATCTAATATATATTATATTTTCTCCCCTCCCATTCAGAACATCCTCACCATTCTAAATAGGATTAGGAGCATATCCTTGAAAATTTTGTGTTGACCTGAAGGATTAAAGATGCTTTTGAGCCAACCACTGTTTTTAACCTTCACCTGGCTTTCCCATATAAACCGAGTCTTGAAATCCACACAGGCTTGGCTGCTGAACTGCCAGCAGTTTTCAATTCCCGCTCCTGTCTGCTTTAAGAAATGTGCAAGACAAAGCTGTTACGGCTTGTAACCATAGTGACACCTGACAGAATCCAAAGAAAACATTGTTACTTCACAACCTAATGGATTTGCCTCTTGAGCAAAGCCCCCCGAGAGGAATACGCCTGGAATAGAAAAGCCATTCATTATGAAGTGCGGCTCATTTTGATATGCATTGCATTGGATAGTGATAGGTGAGATCCAGCACAGTGTTTAGAAGTGTCAGAGACAGAGAGCCTTTTTCTTTTCCGCCGATCTGTTTTAGCTCACCGAATTCAAGGTTCATTTATGATCTTGATCTCAGATAAAATACCTCCAGAAAACAATCCATTTCTCCTGCAGTCTGATAAAGGATGGATTGCAGAAGAAGCAGGCAAGGAAAGTGGAGTTAAACCACATATGAAAAGTTGAATCAAGTGACAATAGCTTTCATTTTATTACCACCAGAAGGACAAACCCAAACACATCCGAGGGCCAAATAATGAAGATGTTACTTTTTAAAGTAGAAGTTGTCTTTTCAGTCATGGTAATGTATTCTTTTCAACCAGGACTCCAATTTTGCAGCTGCTGATCGCCTAGTTACACACCAAGAAACACGGGAAGGATAGAAGCAAATGATACTTCTACATCAGAGGTGGGTTCCTACCAGTTCGCACCTATTCGGTAGAACCGGTTCATCAAATCTACCGAACCGGTTAGAAGAGGTTCCACCAGTGGACCCGGAAAGCAGGCCACACCTACAGAAGAGGCTCCAAAAATTTTTGAAACCCACCACTGGTCCTTGGATATGATTATTCTACACCATCATGCTCCTATTTATAAAACTCAGGGCCTCTGTGAAAGGTAAGGATGACTACTGCGTTTGTGGTGCAATCAGAACATTGCGTGTGTTGAAGTTGTTTTAACGCAAACCAAAGATGCCTTTTAAAAAACAAGTTTACATCCTATTCTTATGCATGCCAGTGCTGTGTGTGAGGTAATTTAAGGTGGTTCTGACAAGTGTCGTCGGCATCTTCATATCCGGTCACATGGGCGGCAAGCCACTCCCACAAAGGAGGCCACACCCACAGAGTAGGTTCCAACAATTTTTGAAGTTCGATCCTGACTGGCTCAAGGTTGACTCAGCATTCCATCCTTCCAAGATCAGTAAAATGAGAACCCAGATTGTTGTGGGTAATATGCTGATTCTGTAAACTGCTTAGAGAGGGCTGTAAAGCACTGTGAAACAGTATATAAGTCTATTGCTATACGGAAACCCATAATCAGTGACATGCGGTCAGCTTTAGGGCTGATGAGGCACTTTTTAGACTTGTGGACTTCAACTCCCAGAATTCCACAGCCAGGCATGCTCAGTTCCGATTTAAAGCGACATTTTTCCCCCTTGCAAAATAAGTTTTCCCATTTTTTTCTTCTCCCTCCCCCTCCTTCATCCCTCTCTTCCTCCCTCCTACCTCTCTCAAACAGACACACGCACACAGAGAAATTGGATCCTTCTCTCACTCACTCACTCTCAAACAAACACAAACACAGAAGTTGGATTGGATATATTTTCCAAAGGCTTGAAAGCAGCTCCTCTGCCATACCCCCCCTTTCCCTGCTGCTTTCCGATCAAACGTTTTGATTTCCTCCCCCCTCCCCACACACACACCTTTTTCCAACTGTTTCAGAGATTATTTCAACTCTGCTTCTGCCTGCCCTGCCCTCCCCTCATGAAAGGCCAGAGCTCTGAGTCAGACTGAGCTAGTTGCTCCCAGAGAACTCTAAAAGCCTCTAAAAATGCCCTTTAGAGGAGGCGAGAGAATACGTGCCTCATTTGCATAAGGAATTCTTCACATTTTAACCCTTGGTTATCTCTTAAAAGGCGAAAAATTCCTTATGCACAGGAGGCCCCTATTTCTCTGGCCTCTTCCTATGGTTAACATAAAGCACTGTTCCATGTCACTGTGAATTTGGTAGCAACTACCTTGGCTTTAATTATTTTTTAAAAATTATTTAAAATCCTTTCCTTTTCCTCATGACTGGTGAGGCCACGCCTCCCCTGCCTCTAGTGACTGCACGTCCCTGAATAGCATCCACATCAGTGAAAGGCTCAGAGGTCAGCTCTTCCTAGATGCTTGTTAGGAAAAAGAAGAACAAAAGCATATAAACCAATATGAACCATAGTAGAAAATATTTAAAACCAATTGACTGTTCAATCATCCACATATCTCTATGTCAGTAATGCAAAATCATCTTAGGCAAGATTGATTTAAAAAAAGCTTTTTTAAACACCTTCAGGTTTCAGGGTTGGGGGAATATAAAATTAGGATCAATTCATCTTAATAGATCTAGTTTCCTTCTATAATGCTTCACATGGAACATTTCAAGCAGTTTCTCTCCAATGAGGATGAATATTCAGTCTTAAAACATTCCAGGTTATTATTAAATACTCAGAAGCAGCAAAATCCCAGCTACAGAGGTAGCAACAGTATTAACAAGTAGCACTAATGGCAGTCAAGCTTCTGTTCTCATCATGTTTTATCAAACATCTTCCATAAATGCCCTCCTGTCCTGTGCTGAGCTTTTGCCATAAATGTCTTTATCGGTGGGAGAAGTTGTCATAGCAATTACACTTAAAAACTTGACAAGCCCCCAAAATCATTATAATTCACAGAAATTATAATCTTTTGCATGTATCATTTTAAAATATAATTTTATATCTCGAAGAGGAGGAAAGATAGCACAATATAAATACATTTCAAGGTAAGTTAATTATAGAGTGGGAGTGGGGAGCCAGCAAGTTGGAAAAAGAAAAAAAAATCTACGAGACTCGGAAAAAGCACTGTTAGAAGCAAATTTCAAGTGTTTTGCTTTGGATCAAAGAACAAAATTAAACTATAATTTAGTTATTAGTTTGTGGCCACAACTATTATTATTTTTGGCTCCAATCTAGAACCTTGTTTTTGAGAGAATAGGTGGGAAGTGTAACTGTTTATTATTAACTGTTTAACTATTTATTAAATTTATAGGCCGCCCAATCCCGGAGGACTCCGGGCAGTTTACAGCAACAGAAATTAAAAGAAATTAAAAACAGATAAAACACGACAAATTTAAAAAGACACAACATGCACCCATGCCAGGGGTGGGTTTCAACCGGTTCGCGGCGGTCCCCGCGAACCGGTTGGTCAGCGAACCCGGGTGTAAGTAACTTCCGGGAATGGCGAAGGGCCCACCCGCCCGCCCGCGCTCCTTACCGGTCTTTGAAGGCTTCTGCGCTTCCACGCAGGTGCATGGCACATACAGCGCCTGCGCGATTCTCCACGAGCAGCTGGAGCATCGCGCAGGTGCTAAGACGCATGTGTGAACTGCGCGCGTGCACGAGGACACCGACACCCCCGTTCCAACCGAACCGGTTGGAACGGGATTGGCAACCCACCACTGACCCATGCAGACTTTTATTGTGCATGTCATCTTTTATCTTTAACTTTTATTAATTTTACTGGGGTTTTTTCTTTCTTTCTTTGGTTGTTGTGAGCTGCCCAAAGTCACTGAAATTCAGACACCCTACGAGCTTAATATATTATTGTTACCATTATATTTTTTAATCTGGATCAAAGCTCTCTATCCTGCCCCTAGTTGTATAGAGAAATGCTTCGAACACATGAACACAGCTCCGTAATCCTGTTTGGGCAGAGTAAAAATATTGCCTAAAATTATCAGTCTGAGGGAGATTGTCAGTATTCAGCTAGTCCTTAATGTAGTGAGCATTTAAAGTTACAACAGTACTGGAAAAAAGTAGCATGACCCTTTTTCACATGACTGTATCAATATCCTTGTGGTCAGGTGATCAAAATTTGGATGCTTGGCAACTGTGATGGTTGCAGTGTCTTCGGGTCATGTGATCACCTTGAAGTAACTCAACTACAATCATTCATTTAACAACTGTGGAAGAAAGGTCGTAAAGTGGCATAAAACTCACTGAACCGCCATATTGCTTAGCAAATGGAAATGTTGGGCTCCGTTGTGGGCGTAAGTCAAAAAGGATGTGAGGGCGATCTGGCTGCGACATCTGTCACCCCATTGATCGTCAGGGTTGATTCGGCTGATCTGTCTGGCTAGGCGGGTGTCCCCCTTCCTCCCTCACTGCTCCATGTGCGTCCCTCCCGAAGCTGCGCGCTCGGTGGAAGAGGACGACCATCCCAGATAGAAGGAGTGTACCGATCTTCGGTCAAGGGTAGACGAAAGCTGCGCTCCCCTGCTAGAACCTCCAAACAAGCTCAAGGCATAAGTCTATTGACTATTGACTACGAGATAAAATTCAGAGAATATTAGCCAAGTGACCAGAACAACAGTAATTCAATTGTAACTTTTATTAGCAGGCAAACTGATTTTTTTTATTGTATTGACGTTACAGTCACATTTAGGCACAAAGGAACCCGGCTCTAGAAAAATGAATAGAAAATTCAACCACTCACTAATGAAAAAGCAGCGGAGACATTTTTATGCCATGAAAGGAAGAAATGGATTACTGTAATGCGCTCTACTTGGGGCTGCCCCTGAAAAGGGTTCGGAGACTGCAACTAGTCCAGAATGCAGCCGCGCGAGCGATACTGGGTGTGCCAAGGTACACCCACATCACACCTATCCTCCGCGAGCTGCACTGGCTGCCCATTGGTCTCTGAATATGATTCAAGGTGCTGGTTATCACCTTTAAAGCCCTACATGGCCTAGGACCTGGGTACCTATGAGACCGTCTCCTGCCACATACCTCCCTTAGACCAATAAGATCACACAGGATGGGTCTTCTCCGGGTGCCTTCAGCAGGACAATGCCGGCTGGCGGCGCCTAGGAGTAGGGCCTTCTCTGTTGCTGCTCCGGCCATATGGAATGAGCTGCCCCCAGAGATCCGGGCCCTCCCCACTCTCATGGCCTTTCGCAAAGCCATTAAAACCTGGCTTTTCCGGCAGGCCTGGGGCTGTTGACCTTTTGACTGAGGTCCAGCCCCCCTCTGATTGGGTGTATGTTGTGTTCTTTTTTAACTTAGTGTATCCTATTGTTTTTAAGTTTTTTTTAATTTCTTTTTATTCTGTAAGTCACCCGGAGTCCTCCGGGATTGGGCGGCATAGAAACCTAATAAATTCAATTCAATTCAATTCAAATGACATCATATCAATGCCAAGATGACACATTTCCTTGTTATATACCCCATGATTTTTCAAGATAGGCAGCCTCCTTCTAAAAGAAAATCGCAAAATCAGTTTTGCAAAAGAGGGCTCCTCCTCCTCCTCCTCCTCTTTTTGCCATCTGTCTTCTTATGAAAACCGGACTCTTGACCCCTGTCAATCATATAGTGGCACCCTAGGTGCTGTATGTAGATTTAATTAAATTTTCTGCCAGGCTGAATTTGAACCAAGCTGCCAATCTTTTCCAATGGGTGAGTTCTGGCATGCTTCCGCATTGAATAATGGTGGCTTTATTTAGTTAAGAGTTGAATGTGTGAACAATAGTAAAAATACCATTCACTATGAAAGACATTCTTTTTAAAGCAATCAGTTCAAACAGTAGGGAGATGAGGTTGCATATACTCAACCAGCCTCAAAAACCCAACTGGGGTCAATACTTTTATCAAAGGCGCACAAGTACTTCGACTCATCCACTGCTGATACTTTGAGAGAAACAGCTGGAGGACATGTAACTTTGATGCGTCTCACAGTACAGCAAAAGAGAATTAACACAATATTCCAAAGCAGTGGTGGGTTTCAAAAATTGTTCGAACCTACTCTGTGGGTGTGGCCTCCTTTGTGGGAGTGGCTTGCCACCCATGTGACCGGATGGGAGTGGCTTGCCGCCCATGGGACCGGATATGAAGATGCCGACGACACTTGTCAGAACCACCTTAAATTACCTCACACACAGCACTGGCATGCATAGGAATATGATGTAAACTTGTTTTTTAAAAGGCATCTTTGGTTTGCGTTAAAACAACTTCAACACACGCAATGTTCTGATTGCACCACAAATGCAGTAGTCATCCTTACCTTTCACAGAGGCACTGAGTTTTATAAATATGAGCATGATAGTGTAGAATAATCATATCCAAGGACCAGTGGTGGGTTTCAAAAGTTTTTGGAACCTCTTCTGTAGGTGTGGCCTGCTTTCTGGGTCCACTGGTGGAACCTCTTCTAACTGGTTCAGTAGATTTGACGAACCGGTTCTACCGAATAGGTGCGAACTGGTAGGAACCCACCTCTGTTCCAAAGGCTTGTTTAAAAAGCTATTGAGTAAATTGTGCACATTTACTCTACGGTTACCCAATCATTTGGCATAGCTGCTGTTGTTTCTTCTGATTTCCATATATTTTAACTGCTATTGTCTTTTGTGATTCAGGGCAAAGTGCCCTATACTGCATGTGATAGCCACTTCAGTACTGGGCGTAGAAGGTGGAGAATGAGATTACAACTTAAGTGGTACAAAAAAAGTACATTATCTTCATTTTCCAGGACTCCTTGTATCTTTTTCTATTTTATGGATTACCTGGAGCTGTACTTCAGAACTACAAAATGACTATAATCTTCATCAACTGGTTTGAGTCAAAAAGTGATTATAGAGGCCGTTTGACAAAGCCCTCTTGCACTTTGAATGTTACATATAGACAGTAATACTTTATACTTTAGTAACATAAATATATGTTACTAAGAAAGTTTCTCTGTGTTGATTGCTTGATTGTTTAAGGTTTTTTTTCTCTGTACTAATCACAAAAAGGGAATATTTTTAGGGTGAAGGTGCCCATTTCAAGAGGGAAAATATACGTCCTTGTAAGAAGAGAAGTGGCCAAAGAATTCAGAAATAACCTAAACATCTTGATTAAAGATTCCTCCACCTTTCTGCCCGAGAACCATGTAAAATCCTGTTGTTGAGCAATCCAGCTGTGCTGTGGTTGTGAGCTGCCTCTCAGCAGCACAACATTCCTTATAAACAAACTCCTTCCACACAGGAGAAAAAATTGATCAGCTACGGTAACTAGAACTGTCAGTAGATATTATTATTATTATTTTTTAGTAAAACCTTGCAGTGACATTGGAGGTCTCTGCTTAGGGGAAATATTCAAGAGAATTTGGAAAGCAGCCAATGAAAATGAGCAACAGTAGCAGAGTAATTTTGGAGGTTTCCAGTCAAACTGACTTAAGGCTGATCCTTCCATGAAATAAAGGAAGAAGGTTTCTCAGAACAAAGCTGAAGGAACAGTTACTTAAATATATTCTTTTGTCAATTGGCTTATCATTGGATGGCAGGCGTGACAGATGTTTACTTGTCACCCTTCCACTATAATTTGTTTTAAAGCGGCAAGCTTTTTTGCTCAGTACTAGTTGCAGCCATCTGATTCCTGCCTCTATTGTAATTCTTCAGACTCCATAATTCTGATGCTGCTCTCCCATATATTAACAACATTCAGCTTCTGGGTGAGGTTCTGTGGCACTGCAGTATTGAATGGCAGCCAATGGTGGTTTCTGGCCAGTGAAGTCTTCCTGGATAAAGGAGAGATTAAGAGATTGCCTATCTACACCCCAGACAGCTGCTCCTCATGAGGAGATCATGGGGTAGGGCTTTTGTGGTCTTTTTGTGGATAAAGTGGCTGGGCGATAAAGGCAGAACAGCACACTCACACCACAGCAAAAGACATTAAGTTTGACCAAACCAGTGGTGGGATTCAGCCAGTTCGCACCTATTCGGGAGAACCGGTTGGTAACTTTCTAAGTAGTTGAGAGAACCGATTGTTGGGAGAAATCTTTTGTTTTTTCCCACTTTACAGGGCTAATCCTGTAAGGAAGGCAGAAAGGAAACATTCTGGTGTTGTTTCTAGCCTAATTTTATTGACCTGCTTACAGAAACTGCCTCTCCGGTTAACCCTTATTACATTGTAACAGCTAAGGTGAAGTGCCCATCGACCTGAGTGGCCTTGAGTTGGCCACGCCCACCCAGTCACATGACCACCGAGCCCCACCTACCCAGATGGTCTTTAGGGCAGAGAACCGGTTGTTAAATTATTTGAATCCCACCGCTGGACCAAACCCTCACTTTCATAACCACTTTTAGATACAATCACTTTAAAATTGAACACAGGTCTTTGAAATAGCTGAAGAAGAAGAAAAAAAAACAACCTCTTGGGGAGTCAGCTTTCCTTCTGGATTACAAAAAGTAAAGCAAAGAGGAAATAATATTATTAAAAGATTTTAAAAACAAAGAGACAACAAGATTTTGATTTAGAAAATTACAATAAAGGGGACTGTATAAATGTGAAAGATTAACATTTGGGCAAAAGGAAATTAAATAAATAGATCAGACCTTCATGGGAATGTTGATTATTTGACATCGAAGGGAAAAGACAATTGGTGGATTTTACAAAGCAAGAAAGTAAGACATGCACAAACCAACAGACTTTGAAATACCCACAATGGCAGAAAAGTTGGTGAAGATGATGGAATTAGTAGAGATGGCAAAATTAATTTGCTTGCTCAGAGAAAAATCAACGTCTTATAGATTTTTTGCAGAAAAGAGGAAAAAAACCTGTAGTTTTTAGATTTGACGATTAAAAAGTGTTAAATTATGGAAAGAAGGAAATTATGATGTAACTTTAGTAAGAGGGTAAAATATTAATTCATTTGTAACTGTTGTTAAAAAGGTTGGAAGTCACTTCTTTGTAACCTTTTCTCTTTCTTTTCTAAACAATTCCTTTCTTTATCTATATCTACATCTATCTATCTATCTATCTATCTATCTATCTATCTATCTATCTATCTATCTATCTATCTATCATCTATCATCTATCATCTATCATCTATCATCTATCATCTATCATCTATCATCTATCATCTATCATCTATCATCTATCATCTATCATCTATCATCTATCATCTATCATCTATCTATCTATTTGTTTTTGTAGATTTTCACCGGTGTAGGTATGCTGGTCTTGTTGTATTCGGGTTTTTTCCCATGTAAGATTGAGATTGTCTTGGCAATGTTTCGGCGTGGTCCCACTCACCATCTTCAGGCTGGTGCTTTCGGCTTCATGCCTGTGCGAGTAAAGCGTAGTCGGAGTTGGCATCTCTCTATAAATCTTGGTGGGGGTGATGTTGATGTTTTTAGATTGGCCGGCTGTTTCACATCATCCTGTGTGGCTGAGGTACAGGCTGCGTGTCCATTGTTCTTTTGTGTTGTAACGACCTGGGTGGTTATATATAAGTGTGTGTGTGTGTGTGTGTGTGTGTGTGTGTGTGTGTGTGTGTGTGTGTGTGTTTTGGTAGATTTTCGGGGTACAGGTATGCAGGTCTTGGTGTATTCGGGTCTTTTCCCATGTAAGATTGAGAGTATTTTGGCGACATTTCGAAGAGGTCCCACTCTTCATGCTTGTGTGAGCAAAGCATGATCAGAGCTGCCATCTTTCTATAAATATTGGTGGGATGTGTGGAGTGCTGGCTTTGTTGCTGTAAGCAGGTTGGTTGGCTGTGTTGTTACATCTTGATTAGTTGATGGAGTTGATGTATGCAGATTAGTCAGCTGTTTTGTAACATCCTATGTGGCTGAGGTACTAGCTGTGTGCCCATTAGTCTTTTGTGTTGTAATGACCTGGGTAATGGGCTGTGTGATGACATCCTGAGCTCTACTGTAGTGATATCCTGAGTCCTCTGCTGCAACATCCTGGGAGGTTGGCTACGTTGTAACATCCTGAGCCTTTGCATTGTAACCTGAGTTCTGTGATTTAATGTCCTGAGCAGATGGCTGTGAAGTAACATCCCGGGCTTTGGTTTGGCTCCGAGTTTGCGGTCTGGCCATGTGTTCATGGCATGTGTCAGTTTGCTTTGTGTGGGGGTCGGAGGGGAATGTAGCAGTTGGTGATGCCGCTGTGGTTTGGCTTCTGGATGGTGGTTGCATTTCGTCTATGGGATGGGTTTGGGTTTGAGTCTGGAGTGGGTGATTGGTGGTGGAGTCCTGTGTTGTTCTGCGTGCATTTATTCTCCTATTAGTTTGTTCAATGTATATGGCTGGGCAGATGTTACAGCACAGGACTCAGAATATCACTACAGTAGAGCTCAGAATGTCATCACACAGCCCATTACCCAGGTCGTTACAACACAAAAGACTAATGGGCACACAGCTAGTACCTCAGCCACACAGGATGTTAGGAAACAGCCAACTAATCTGCATACATCAACTCCATCAACTAATCAAGATGTAACAACACAGCTAACCAACCCGCTTACAGGAACAAAGCCAGTACGCCACACAAACACACCAACATTTATAGAAAAACGGCACCTCATCGAAACATCGCCAAAATACTCTCAATCTTATATGGGAAAAGACTCGAATACGCCAATATATATAACCACATTCTTGGACCTATATTAGGCTCATTCTCCCTACAGCTCAGCAATTTTTAAATGATGGTCCATGATTCCTTGCAGTTCTTTTTAGAGGTATCTTTGCTTCTAAAATGGGAAAAATCTATCTTGGAAATAATTATCATTCCCCTCTTTTGTAGAAAAATCTGTATTTTCAAAGCTATAATTATAAAAGTAAATGATGCAATATTGAAAACAAACACGCTGAAACATTTTTAAAACTCCAAAAGTAACTAGCAGCAAGATGTGAAGAGAGTTACAAGGCATTAGAATAGATTAGTTATGTGGAGGGTTTTCCCGAGGCAGCATTTCTCAAAGTGTGGGTCACAACCCGAGGGGCATGGTGAGACAATTGACGGAGGGTCACCTTCCTTCCGAGTCCTTTTTCAGACACAGCGGCTTATCAGTTAGATGCAAAAGTATACTAAATGCAAAGGAATCCGTTGGTTCCGGAGCCCTGCGTGACGCCCGAGTGTCCTTTTCATTTTATTGTTCACTCCTTGTATTTGCTTTCCAAAGGAGAAGTAATAATGGCAGGAGGGCAAATGCCTTCTGCACAAACCTTTGACCCTCTGACCTGGTTATCACTGTGCAGAAGGAATTTGATGGAAGGGAAGAAGGGTCAGGCTGGGAGAGAGCTCGCTCCAACAGTAACGTTCGGTCAGAGTTTTGGAAGCCACAGCATTTTAAGAGCAGTTTAACAAAGGCAAAAAAAACACCCCACCATTTTACTTCTGCCTCTCACTTTGGTGAAGGACAGTGGCTGCCTTCAAAATGAAACTCAGATTTCAGGGTTGTTAAGTAAGCAAGCTCATGTCTCATTAAAATAGAGGTTTTAGTTCTGTTTCTTTATTTCTAGTGGAAGGGTTTAAGTTTATATAATTTTAAAGCCTCTATAGTGTTTAATTTGATAGGTAAATCAAATGTAATTATTAAGAGAAGAAAGGAGGGAAAGGAAGGAGGAAAGGAAGGAGGGAAGGAAGGAGGGAGGGAGGGAAGCAAGGAGGGTAGGAAGGAGGGAAGGAAGGAGAGAAGGAGAGAAGAAAGGAGGGAAGGAAAGAATAGCAATAGCAATAGCAGTTAGACTTATATACCGCTTCATAGGGCTTTCAGTCCTCTCTAAGCGGTTTACAGAGTCAGCATATCGCCCCCACAATCTGGGTCCTCATTTTACCCACCTCGGAAGGATGGAAGGCTGAGTCAACCCTGAGCCGGTGAGATTTGAACCGCTGAACTGCTGAACTAGCAGTCAGCTGAAGTGGCCTGCAGTACTGCACTCTACCCACTGCGCCACCTCGGAAGGAAGGAAGGAGAGAAGAAAGGAGGGAATGAAGGAGAGAAGAAAGGAGGGAAGGAAGGTGGGAAGGAAGGAGGAAAGGAAGGAGAGAAGGAGAGAAAAAAGGAGGGAAGGAGGGAAGGAAGGAGGGAAGGAGAGAGGGAGAGAGGAAGGGAGGGAAGGAAGGGGGAAGGAAGGAGGGAAGGAGGGAAGGAAGGAGGGAAGGAAGGAGGGAAGGAAGGAAGAAGAAGTAGGATTGTTGTAAAATAAGATGGGTGTATGGGATGGTAAGAAAGCAATCTCAATTATATTGTCAACTGTAGGGGAGAAAAATTGTTATAAATACATATTATTAACAACAGTTAAGAGATTATATAATTGTGAATGTATATATGTAAAACAAATAAAAAATAAATGAATAATCAAATGTAATTATTAAACAAGGTGTTATATCAATTTCTTTGCCAACCCTAAATGCAATAAAGTCATTTGTTTCCCCTCCTTTTTTCGGTGGGGCCATGATATTGGAACCTTTAAACATGCTTCCTTAAAGGAAGATTTATCAGTCACTTTGAGACTTACATTGAGACTGAAATGTATGGAATTGGAGAAAACAAAAGCTCTTATTTTAGCTAACTACATTCACAGGAAAACAGCTGAGATATTTTATATGGATGAGCTGGAAATGTTAGTATTCAGTTTGGAATTCTTAATACTTGTTTATCATGCACCCTACCCTGTCAGTATTCCATCATCATCAGTGGTGGGATTCAGCCAGTTCGCAGCTATTCGGGAGAACCGGTTGGTAACTTTCTAAGTAGTTCAGACAACCGATTGTTGGAAGAAATCTCCTTTTGTTTTTTTCCATTTTTACAGGGCTAATCCTGTAAGGAACACAGGAAGGAAACATTCTGGTGTTGTTTCTAGCTTAATTTTTATTGCCCTGCTTACAGAAACTGCCTCTCCGGTTAACCCTTATTACATTTTAATAGCTAAGGCAAAGTGCCCATCGACCTGAGTAATATTGAGTTGGCCACACCCACATGGTGACATCATCACTAATCCCCACCTACTTACCTGGTCATTAGGACAGAGAACCGGTTGTTAAATTATTTGAAACCCACCACTGATCATCATGCATATTTATTGTTTAAAAAGTGGCATTTGACAAATCCATACTATTCAGGCAAGGACCAGGGATAGATGAAACATCCATCTCAAATGTTTTATGGATTGACTGTGCTTTTTAAAATTTACATTTTCTGAACTTGGAGATTTTTTTTAAAATTAGGAAAAGTACAAAAATGTGTATGGGACAAAGAAAAGTCACAAAACTATATTAGGAAAAAGTGAAAATTATATGTTAAGAAAAATGCATCATTATGTCCATGAAAACTTGCCAGTTTTCTACCCATAGCTATGAACAGTCTAGGTTTTCAGTGTTTTTATAATGTCATATTTAACAAACTGAGAAAATGAAGGAAGGAAGAGGGCCATTATAAAAGAAACTTCTCAGACGAAGGAAAGGTGGGGGGGGACATAAGAAAGAGATTTAGAGGAACTCCACCTTAACTAAGCTAGGTATAAGTTGAGCTGAATAATAGCTTTGGTATGCTACTCAGAGTCTGTAACAACAGTCAACTAACAATAAAGCTCCTTCCAGGAATCACAGTGGCTCTTGCCAGCCTCACAAGGCCTGCTAGATATTCCCTCTTTCCCATCACAGGAATTCTCTGTTGCTTCTTCTTGGATGATACTCTGGATGGACACTGTTCTGACCCCCCTCATCCGACACCAACACACACTCCGAGCCAAAGATGAGTTACGGCATTTAATTAACAGAGAGACAGGTCCTTGGCAGCAAACCGGCACGGACAAGCTTGGGCAGCAATCCAGCACAGATAAGGCTTGGCAGCAATCCAGCCTGCCAAGCTCACCATAATGTTCTCCGACATTGATTCCTGCGTTGACTTCTGCAAGAGGGGTGTGTGCCCAAGCAGTCCTTTTATAGTCTGGAGAGGAGCCTAATGACCACCAGCTGAGTGCAATTACCTCCTGTAACTGCGCAACTGTTCCTGACGCCTATTAGCTCTTCGGTGCCAGGCATCCAGGAACAACTCACTGCTGGCCTCTGGCTCACTCTCCCTTGTCTCCTCCCTACTGATCCAAGGCTCAGGCACCTCCTGGTGGCCAACCAGCCTCTCTGCGCCCTGCTCGGAGTCGGAACCCTGTCCAGGGTCCTCCACATCCTCCAGAGCCGACTCATGGGGGCCCCTCGCTGTTGGAGTCTGGTGGCAGCTCCAATGGCTCTTGCTGGGCCACAACAGGTCTCTATAGTTAACAAGAAGCTCTCAAGTAGCACTGTGGGTCTATCACTGATACCCAGCAACTATTTTTCCTTGGCTCTAAAATAAAGGATACATCTTTCTTCCATCTTGCACTGACATGGATTGTTTATGAAGGCTGACACCTTACATTCTTTTCCTTATTTTGACATCACCTACTTTTTAAATCTATCAGGCACTGGATGCATCCTTAGTTTTCATGAACCCAGTCCTTGCTCATTACAGCAGACACAGGGATGTCATCCTCTCTATCCCCACCCTTCCCATCACAATTCTGATTACATGAAAAAAGCGGATGCGATTTAGAGAATTGAGCTCCAACACTTTGTGGCTCAAATTCTCAAACTAAAAATAACACTTGACTGTAATTATTATTTTGCTCTATTGCTCTGATTTGAGGGCTTGGGCCTTTCTATACTTATATTACAAATAGACTTCAGCGATAATAAAAATGGCTTTTTTATGCTGTGTTATTCCTATGAGTCTCAGTTCAGTGACAGATTTCATGGCCTCCTGTAAGAAATAGATTTGCTTTACATTATTTTTTCTAAGCAATGCAAAACCATGAGTATTGTGGCAGAACGCACAACTTGGTTGCTGTGAGTTGTGTCGGGATGCAGGAATAATGAGCAGCTGTTGCTCGCTAGGGTCGTCTTCTGCAGATAAAAGACGGATGGTGCCACGCCTTAGTTGCAGAAGTCAACGTCGTTGGTTCATCGTTCATTTGTTCATGAGTTCAGTTTCGAGATTCAAAGAGGCACTTGGATAAGTGATTTGCTTTCTGTAAACCTGATTCAAAGAGGCACTTGGATAAGTGATTTGCTTTCTATAAACCTGCTTTGCTGTAAGAGCTTTTTGTTTTTCCTTTTGGTGTGTAACTTTTTGCCAGAGACTTTATCTACGTTTATTTTTGGGCTCGCAGCCAACTTGAGCAAGGACTAATAAAGATACTTCCTTTGAAGTTCTGTTTGACTGTCGTTTGTGAAAGAGCGAAGAGGGGGGTCAGAACACAAACATATGTGAACTTTTTAAATTTTAAATTCTCGAAACATTTTGTCTATTTGGCACTGCTGCAGAATTTCCTTTAAAATAAATTCTGAAGACAACTGGAGATTTCTACTCAAGCAATATTTTTGAATTTTAGACACAACATAGATTGGATTTCAGAGAACTAGTGAAATCTCTTTAGGCTTGCATATGTTTATATTCCCTACATATATAAGCAATATCACATAAGTGCACATGCATAAGTACATTATTTCTCAACCTGTCTCCCAATTTTCTTTTTGGGCTAAATGTCAGCTGTTGCTCTTTTCTAATTGTAGGCTCTTGGTTTATTTGGTTAAAAAAAAAAGTCTCTGAAATGAATCCAAGGAAGCATGAATTCCTCTTGCACAGAAGAAACTCCAGCAATTTCCCTGGTGCTTCTCCTGAAAAATCACAAAAGGAACTCAGGAAGTCTTCTCGCATGATGTTATGGATAACTAGATACAAAGCAATATATGACCAGCTTTGGGCTAAGGACTGCTCTTAGCTTTCGAATATATGTCAGCAATGATCTTTTTGATGGTGGTTTCATTGTTTATATTTTTATTGCTATTTTTATAAGCTGCCAAGGGTTATTGTTCATAGTGTGAGCAGCCATGTAAATCCTTTAAATAAATAAGGGGAATGGACTATAGGAAAGGGATTGGTATATAACAGACAATTAGTTGGACCGGGGGGAGAGGGGGAATCTTAAGATTAAAGATTAAAGTTGATATGCTTCCCTCTTCTGTCACATTAAAAACTCACAATGGGCAGCAGCTTTAGGAAATATTTTGAGGCTGCATAAGAATGCTGAAATTTGGAATCCTCAGTTATTGAGATCTGCTGATGGTTGGTGATTTTAAGATGAATAGACTACAACTTTCAGAAGAGCCGAGGTGGCGCAGTGGTTAGAGTGCAGTACTGCAGGCTACTTCAGCTGACTGCTAGTTCGGCAGTTCGGCTGTTCAAATCTCACCGGCTCAGGGTTGACTCAGCCTTCCATCCTTCCGAGGTGGGTAAAATGAGGACCCGGATTGTTGTTGGGGGCAATATGCTAACTCTGTAAACCGCTTAGAGAGGGCTGAAAGCCCTATGAAGCGGTATATAAGTCTAACTGCTATTGCTATTTCTAGAATCTCCCAGCCATTATTTGGTTGAGGAATTCTGGGAATTGAAGTCCATCTATTTTAAAGTCAGCAAGTTTGAATCACTGATTCAAACTGAATATGTAGGATTGGTGATGTTTGTGCCTTATATTCATGTAAGGCACCTTGATCAAAGACACAACTTCTTTACATTCATGTATTTGTTGCCCAAATTCAGAAATGTTAGGAGGAACACATATTTATATATTTATACTTTATACTTCTGGGTATGTATATTTGATACATACAGTTTTTGCCACTTAAGATGAAAGTCAAAATATTGTTGCATCTTTTTAAAAAAAACACACAAGTAAAGTGGCAGGATTTTGAGGACTTCAAACATTCCCATCCACATCTTTTTAATTCTTTTACCCTATGCTCACATCTGGAGACTCTGAGGGAACGTTCTTTATTTTATTTTCTTCTTTTCAGAAGTCTTTGATGAACAGGTACAAAAAAAATATGCTTATGACCTCTCCATCGTCAGGAACGTTTTGAGACTGAAGAAATGAATTATTTCCTTCTGCAACAATGGACATTTACTCAGCATGAATAATTTATACTAGCATATTGTGCCTGAATTATTTCTCTCTCTCTCTGGAGAACGTGATTTTTGTATACACATAAACATGACAAAGAAGAAAAATGCACATTGCTATTTTTGCTTAAAGATAGGAAACAAACAGAACTTTCCAAAGGTTATGGATGCTGCAAAAGAAGAGACATTAATGGTGTAAAGTAATTGGTGGTTGATAAGTTGTTTGAAGAACTATTGGGCTGAAAAGCTTTTAATATCTTCAGAGACTTTTTTTCTCTGCAATTTGACCTTACGCTAGTTGCTGTTTCTTACCCACCCGGTATAAGGTAATATTTAAATGGACATGATAAGGATGAATTGGATAATTAATTTTATTTTAATTCTGCTTTGATTCATCTGCAGATAATTCTTCACAATCCTCTGTCAGGGAGCTAAAAGCAAAATAGATGAGGCACGTATTGGCTGGAGCCAGTGGTGGGTTTCAAAATCTTTTAGAATCTCTTCTGTAGGTGTGGCCTGCTTTGTGGGAGTGGCTTGCTAGCCATATGACTGGGTGGACATGGCCAACTTATAAAATGCGGTGAAACTCACTTAACAACGCTCTTGCTTAGCAACCAAAATGTTGGCTCAGAAACTCTGGCATTTGAAGCACGCAAGTCTTAAAGCTGTCAAGTTACAAGACCCTTGCACCCCTAACCCTTTAGGAAAAAAAAACCAGGAGTGTTCAAACTTGACAGCTTTGAGACTTGTGGACTTCAACTCCCAGAATTTCTCCTCCAGTCATGTTGGCTCAGGAACTCTGGCATTGAAGTGTGCAAGTCTTAAAGCTGTCAAGTTACAAGACCCTTGCACTCTTAAGCCTTTAGGAAAAAAATGCTCAGGGGTGTTCAAACTTGACAGCTTTAAGACTTGTGGACTTCAGCTCCCAGAATTCCTCCTCTCGCTCTTCATCTTGATGATGTGCGGACGGGAGGGGTCAGGGAGCTGGAACCGGTTCTAAACAGCACTGTAGATTTGTGGAACCTCTTCTATAGAAAAGGTTAGAACTGGAAGGAACCCACCCCTGGCTGGAGCAAACACCACATCAATCTCTACATGTTGTGTTCTCTTGAATAGGTGGCTGTGTATTTTTTTTTTGTCTGAATCCAAAGAAATGTGTTATAATTATAAATATACTTTTTTTCCCTTCTGGGTTTGGTTTTCAAACTAGAAGTGAAGACTAGAGAAAAATGCACAGGAGAACCTCTATCCCAACTTCCAGATGATTCTAGAGGTTTTGTGAAAAACAATTGCTACCCACTTCCCCATTTACAATAGAAATGAAGGTACACACCTGTATACAAAAGTAACATTCCTGTAAGCCCTTGTGGAGGATGGGGAAAAGTTGTACTCAATTCTCTGATTGTGCCAGTTCTTAAAATTGCAGCTATCATTTTAAAAGTAACAGAGTGCTCTCAATTTATCTCCCTGTCTTCTCATTTGGACTTCCCCTTTCTTCAAAAGTGAGGGAATCAACTGACTTCAATGGGACTCCCCTCCTCTTTTTTTCTTTTAAAATCTTCTCATACTTAGCAACGAAAGTCAAAGGTGCAATGCTGTAATTTAGCAAGACAACTTTATAAATCCTTTTACAGAATGTTTGACCCTTAAAACACAGCACTATTGAGCTGCTGGGTTAAAACACATACCTCTATGATGACAGGCCACATAGTAAGAGAAAACTGCATGGTACACACTGTAAAATGTAAGTACCAGTAAGTAAATAAATAAATAAATAAATAAAAACCTGTACTCACTATGGAAGTTAATATCTTGTAACTTGACTTCAGACACTTCTGCTGAAGTGCAGGTCACTTCATTTCAGAGGTGGGTTCCTACCAGTCCGCACCTATTTGGTAGAACCGGTTCATCAAATCTACCGTACCGGTTAGAAGAGGTTCCACCAGTGGACCCAGAAAGCAGGCCACGCCTACAGAAGAGGTTCCAAACATTTTTGAAACCCACCACTGGTCCTTGGATATGATTATTCTACACTATCATGCTCATATTTATAAAACTCAGTGCCTCTGTGAAAGGTAAGGATGACTCCTGCGTTTGTGGTGCAATCAGAACATTGCGTGTGTCGAAGTTGTTTTAACGCAAACCAAAGATGCCTTTTTAAAAAGAAGTTTACATCATATTCTTATGCATGCCAGTGCTGTGTGTGAAGTAATTTAAAGTGGTTCTGACAAGTGTCATCGGCATCTTCATATCCGGTCACATGGGCGGCAAACCACTCCCATCCGGTCACATGGGTGGCAAGCCACTCCCACAAAGGAAGCCACACCCACAGAGTAGGTTCGAACAATTTTTGAAACCCACCACTGTTGGAGTTACATCTGGAAACCTATTGACAAGCAGTGCAGGGCTTAAAAATCTATGTACCATGGTCATAGGGTTAAGTACCAGACAGTTTATGGATGCAGCATTCTGGATCAACTGCAGAGATTCTGAGTCTGCCTGCCTGCCTGGTATATCATAATGTAATGTACAATGGTAGATTACACCATGCAAACAGATAGTGGTGAGAACATGAGTCACTGTAACAAGGTGTTCATGCTTAGAATAAGGCCATAAACTGCGCATCAAGAGCTGGGCAAGAGCCTTTCTGGTCACAGCCCCCGTGTGACTTTCCAACAATAATCCAGGAGGATCTCAAGTCTCTGTTGGGGTCAGCACTACTTAATTGAGAACAGTGCTGATGGAGCTGTCAAAGCAAAAATCTTTGTGCTTGAATTCAACTTTAGTTTGTTTTATTCCATCCAGACTAAACAGCCTCCAGCACCATGACAAAATCTCCACAGAATCTCCAACTGAGCTGAGAATTGAAGATAACTTGATTGACAGATTTTTGTGCGTGTGCGTGTGTGTGTGTCTGTGTCTGTGTGTGTGTGTGTGTGTGTGTGTGTGTAAGACAGGAAAGATGTATCTTTATATTCTGAGTTATGTAGGAGCAAGCATTTATTTTTGTTCTGTAAACGGTGGCACAGTGGTTAAATGCAGCACTGCAGGCTACTTCAGCTGACTGCAGTTCTGCAGTTCGGCTGTTCAAATCTCACCGGCTCAGGGTTGACTCAGCCTTCCATCCTTCCAAGATGGGTAAAATGAGGACCCAGATTGTTGTTGGGGGCAATATGCTGACTCTGTAAACCGCTTAGAGAGGGTTGAAAGCCCTATGAAGCGGTATATAAGTCTAACTGCTATTGCTATTGCTATTTAATATTTTCCATAGTTAATATCTCCCATGTTTATTTAATTTAGTTGTAAAGTTAAATACCAGCTGGTTCATTTACTTTATATGTCCTGTGATCAGGACCTTTTGAAACATCTGTGAGGAGAACATCCAAAGCTGTTGTTGTTATGTCTAAAAAGACAATAGTATGCCAAAAAAATGTAATGGAAAATAGTGTTAAAAATTATTTGAAGGTACAATTGTCACAAGAGAAGAAAATGGGTTGAATAATTGTGACTATCTCACAGCCTCCGGGCACAATAAAAAAAACCTGCAGCTGGGAACATAAACGTTAAAAAAAAATCCCAACCCTACCTACAAAAACTTTTAAAAATTAGACTGCAATTAATTTTCCCAATTCCAGATGAATGCTTATTTCAGTTATAGGCCTTTGGGATAACTCACAGTCATATTATGATTTGAAAGTACTGTGTGCTTAAGCTGAGTGATGGATCTATACCAGAGGTGGGTTCCTACCAGTTCGCACCTATTCGGTAGAATCGGTTCGTCAAATCTACCGAACCGGTTAGAAGAGGTTCCACCAGTGGACCCGGAAAGCAGGCCACACCTACAGAAGAGGCTCCAAAATTTTTTGAAACCCACCACTGGTCCTTGGATATGATTATTCTACACTATCATGCTCCTATTTATAAAACTCAGTGCCTCTGTGAAAGGTAAGGATGACTACTGCGTTTGTGGTGCAATTAGAACATTGTGTGTGTTGAAGTTGTTTTAACGCAAACCAAAGATGCCTTTTAAAAAACAAGTTTACGTCATATTCTTATGCATGCCAGTGCTGTGTGTGAGGTAATTTAAGGTGGTTCTGACAAGTGTCGTTGGCATCTTCATATCTGGTCACATGGGCAGCAAGCCACTCCCATCCAGTCACATGGGCGGCAAGCCACTCCCATCCGGTCACATGGGTGGCAAGCCACTGCCATCCGGTCATGGGTGGCAAGCCACTCCCATCTGGTCACATGGGCGGCAAGCCACTCCCACAAAGGAGGCCACACCCACAGAGTAGGTTCGAACAATTTTTGAAACCCACCACTGATCTATACTCACTATATTCCAAAAAGAGTGACCTATAAACTAAAGTAACAGTGAATAATCTTTTTCTTTTCTTTCCAAGGCTGACATTCAAGGCAGCCAAATATAGTTCTCACATCTGCCAATGGTGTTTAGTGCCCTTTCTCCATCTCAGTGTAATAGCTTCTTTTTTGCCTCTAGTGTGTTCAGCTTCATTCAAGCCATAGTACATTTCATCTTATCAGTTGAAATAAACTACCTGATTTTGCTTACGTGTTTTGACCCCCTCCTCCATCCAGTAACGAAAGCCGAGACAAGCATAAAATGGAATGTCCTTTAATAACAAGACCAGAATCTCGGTGGCTGAAAGCCAAGTAAACAAACAGATAAGGACCTTGGTAGCAAGGCCAACAAACCTTGGCAGCACTTCAGACAAACCCTGGCAGCAATCCAGCCTAGCAAGTTTGTTTCTCTTTAGTCAAAGTGTTGATTTCTGCAAGAAGGGCATGGCATAAGCAGTCTCTTTTATAGTCTGGAGAGGAGCTTAATGACCATCAGCTGAGCGTAATTACCTCCCGTAATTGTTATTCTTGATGCCGAGAAGCCCTTCGATGGCGTGCATCCCAGAACAACTCACTGCTGGCATCCAGATCACTCTCTCTTGTCTCCTCCCCACTGATCCAATGCTCAGGCGCCACTTGGTGGCCAACCAGTCTCTCTGCACCCTGCTCAGAGTCGGAAACCTGTCCAGGGTCCTCCACATCCTCCAGGGCTGACTCATAGGGCCCCTCGCTATCGGAGTCTGGTGGCAGCTCCAATGGCTCCTGCCGGGCCACTATACTTACGCATATTCTATATTAATATATAAAGTCATCATTGGAATGCAACTCACAAATAAATAAAAATTAATTCTAATAATTACTATTCGGTAATAGCCACTAATGCATTGTTATGGTTATAATTCACCCTGTCAGGAAGAGGAGGAGGAGGAGGATCAAGTGGGGAGGGGAAGTTTTTTCCAGGCTTATGGGAAAAAGAAATTAGAGAAATAAGTTTTAATTTCTTGCACATTGGATGATTTGTCAAAAATCAAAATGATATTGAATTGCGCGATTGAAAAGAGATTAAGAGAAGATCTAGTTGGGTTTTATAGGCTGACATATTTCATCCCAAAGAGATCGTCACTCTTTTTTTTAAATGCTTTTAAAATGTCTTCTCCATGATCTTGTTTTCTTTGATTTTGAATGCACGTATAAAATATGTCATTACAATTTCCACATCTGAGCAAAAGGGAAGAGTTACATGGAGGCCCTGGCTCCCTGCACTTAGTAGATGCATTATTCATGTAGAAAAGCTTTGATGTCAAAATATTACTTTAAGGTGTGCATCAAATGGGTTGGTCAAGCAAATGTGTAACATAGACTCAAATACAGCCTTTAAAATAGAAGTGCTTTTCTCTGAAGATTGGATGAACTAAACTGACATGTTCATGTAACAAATGGGAATTTACTAGAATTTTTCTACATTTGAAAAATGAAACAATTATTAATAATGCAGCATTTAAAAGTTTATCTGGAAAAGCTAATTTAATTTTTTTCCCCAAACCCAAAATGGTTGGGTTGATGTGTTTAGGATTTTTGAAAAATGTTTTATTTAGTAAGATTTTTTTAAAATCCCATCTTTATTATTTTTATAAAAAACTTCAAGGCAGTGAACATAACGTCAAGGTGTGTGACCCGACAAAAGCGCGCACGGCAAAAGCGCGCCAACAAAACAGTGTCGCTAAAACCGCGACGTCATCACCACACCGACAACAGCGTGGTGACAACAGCGTGGCGACAGAAGGGCGCTTTACAACAGCGTGGCGACAGAAAGCCGATTTAAGTTAAGGTAAGGGTTAGGGTTAAGGTTAGATTTAGGGTTAGGTTTAGGTTTAGGGTTAGCTTTTGAATGCTAGTAAAAGTTTATTTTGCTGCATCAAATGGAATAAATATATCAATTACAGACAGTAAAATGTAGTACTGATGTTGGCGCGCTAGAGTCACATTTTGCTGAGCGCTTCGGACGATGAGAATTTGCCCTCCACGGTTATGTCGGTGCGGAAAAGGGCTTCACGGTTTTGTCGGTGAACCGTCAAGGTGTGGATGGAACTCACAGTCTCCCCATTTCTATCCCTTTAGACCAATGACAAAAAAGAGGCATTTTAACTTGAATTGTTTTGAAAAATAAAATGTCTAATTGTCATTTAAAATATATATTTCTTCTTTATTTTATATATTGTTTCCTAGGGAAACCCAACAGAAATTGACCCTGTTTTCTTTTGGAAGGGAAATTTAAATGTTTTATTCACGCTGCCATTTGAATTTGATTCAGGCTGATTGGATTTATTTTAACAATATGGAGTTGATGGAGTGATAACATTTTGATTAGACTTTTGTTTTAATTATAATTTAGTGTTGGCTGCTCTGGATTTCTGCTAGGTACCCCAGCAAAGTATTATTAGCTTGTATAAGCAGTTCGGCCCCCTATATTCTCATTTACAGTCTGCGATCTGTAATTTTCTTTAGTTGAGATTGATCCCAGCACAGCTTGTGTTAATGTTAGTGTAAACAGTTGCTTCTTTTTTTTGAAGTAGTTGCCAACTCATTTGGCATCCAAAAATGGCTGAACCAATTCTTGAATATTTTCATAGAAAATGCATATATTGTCTAAGATACTTAATTACAACTAATCTATCAAATGCTGTTCATTGGAAGGAGTTAAGCTTTTAGTTGGCTTGTAAATTAAGCTTTCCTGCAGGATAAACTTTTCTTTTATTGAATGCTTTGTATCCTTATATTCTTCATTCTAAGGCCCTGTGCAGAATGACAACAGAAGTGAAATCCTTATACAGGTGAAACATGAAAAATTAGAATATCGTGCAAAAGTTCATTTATTTCAGTAATGCAACCTTAAAAGGTGAAACTAATATATGAGATAAGACTCATTACGTGCAAAGCAAGATACTTCAAGCCGTCATTTGTCAAAATTGTGATGATTATAGCATACAGTTCATGAAAACCCCAAATCCACCATCACAGAAAATTAGAATATTACATGCAATCAATAAAACAAGGGTTGGACATAGAACAATATCGGACTTCTGAAAAGTCTAAGCATGCATATGTACTCAGTACTTGGTTTGGGCCCCTTTTGCAGCAATTACTGCCTCAATGCGGCGTGGCATGGAAGCTATCAGCCTGTGGCATTGCTGAGGTGTTATGGGAGACCAGGATGCTTCCATAGCGGCCTTCAGCTCGTCTGCATTGTTTGGTCTCATGTCTCTCCTCATTCTCTTGGCAATGCCCCATAGATTCTCTATGGGGTTCAGGTCAGATGAGTTTGCTGGCCAACCAAACACAGTAATCGCACAGTCATTGAACCAGGTTTTGGTGCTTTTGGCAGTGTGGGCAGCTGGAAAATGAAGTCAGCATCTCCATAAAGCTCGTCCGCGGAAGGAATCATGAAGTGCTCCAAAATCTCCTGGTAGACGGCTGCATTGACCCTGGGCTTAATGAAGCACAGTCATCCAAAGTCCTGCTCAGTGGTCCAAAGTCCTCTTTTCTGATGAGAGCAACTTTTGCCAAAAGCACCAAAAACGGGTTCAATGACCGTGGGATTACTGTGCTTGATTGGCCTCTCCATTCTTCCTCCATACTCTGGGTCCTTGGTTTCCAAATGAGATGCAAAAGTTGCACGATATTCTAATTTTTTGAGTTTCACCTGCAGTTTTTGATAGAACTATCCATTCTATAGTTAGCTGTTTTTGCATGTTAATGCACTATTACTTATGCACACCAATGCAAGTCATAAAAATGGGAAAAAAGAAGATTGAGGGGAAAATAAATCAGAAACATCTAGTACTTAAGAACTGGCAATAATAACTTGGATGCCAAAGAAATCCAAAGATGGCATAGTGGCAAGGCAAATATGAAAAGTGTAAGACCTTCTCTAAGCAGCAGTGCAGTTAAAACTGACCAGTGACGTGCGGTCAGCTTTAGGGCTGGTGAGGCACTTTTTAGACTTGTGGACTTCAACTCCCAGAATCCCACAGCCAGGCATGCTCAGTTCCGATTTAAAGCGACAGCATTTTCCCCCCTTGCAAAATAAGTTTTCCCATTCTTTTTCTTCTCCCTCCCCCTCCTTCCTCCCTCTCTCCCTCCCTCCCCCCTCTCTCAAACAGACACACACACAGAGAGAACTTCGATCCCTCTCTCACTCACTCCCTCTCAAACACAAACACAGAAGTTGGATTGGATATATTTTCCAAAGGCTTGAAAGCAGCTCCTCTGCCATACCCCCCCTTCCCCTGCTGCCTTCCGATCAAACTTTTTGAATTCCTCCCCCCTCCCCACACGCACCTTTTCCAGCTGTTTCAGAGACGATTTCAACTCTGCTTCTCCTTGCCCTGCCCTGCCCTCCCCTCATGAAAGGCCAGAGCTCTGTCAGACTGAGCTAGTTGCTCCCAGAGAACTCTAAAAAGCCTCTAAAAATGCCCTCTACAGGAGGCGAGAGAATACGTACCTCATTTGCATAAGGAATTTTTTGCTTGTTAACCCTTGCTTAACTCTTAAAAGGCGAAAAATTCCCTATGCAAAAGAGGCCCCTAGTTCTCTGGCCTCCTCCTATGGTTAACACAAAGCACTGTTCCAAGTCACTGTGAATCTGGCAGCAACTACCTTGGCTTTAATTATTTTTTAAAAATTCTTTAAAATCCTTTCCTTTTCCTCATGACTGGTGAGGCCACGCCTCCCTTGCCTCTAGTGATTGCACGTCCCTGAAACTGACATAGGACCAAGATAAAATATGAGTGACTTTGTAACAACTCTTATTAGCTGAAGCGCTGCGAAGAAGAAAACAGTGGCAAATTTCTTGACATATGTCAAACAAATTATGGAAAGAAGGTCAAGAACAAAGAATGTTATGTTCCTGGAAGATGAAATTTTCAAGTCTGGCCCTTAGGGAAGAGAGAAATGCTTTATTAAGTAGGTCTAGGCCATGTGATGAGATTGTATCAAAGCCTTTGGGAAGTTCAATTGCTGATATAGTTAGAAATGAAGGGAAATTTCAGAGCATAATGAAAACACAGAATATAAAACACACACATACACACACACACACCCCAAAATAAATAAGCATTATACGATACATGTAATTGTTATCTCTAAGCTGCTATATATGCAGGGCCAGATTTTCCTATAGGCTAACTAGGCTTCAGCCTAGGGCCTCAAGATCAAAAGGGGCCTACATTCAAATTGTTAGGAAAATTAAAATTACACTATTCTAAAAACAGTGAACACTAAAACACTGAACCGAAAATAAGGAGAAATTCTACCCATATGACTAATAAACAAACATAAAAATGTATTGGTTAAGATCGTTCCAGCCCCGCGGCAGTTGGAGAGCCCGCCCAGGTTCCCGGCACCGGCGGTCGGGCAAGAGACGCGGCCACTCCCAGTAGCCGCCCCGTCGACGCGGAGCCCACCAGCGGCCAGGCAGGTGAGGGCGAGGGGGCCGAGCCGGGCAGCTGAGCGCAGCAGGGGAGGCAGCTGCCCTCGCTGCCTTTGCCGCTGAGCAGAGCCGCCCTCCATTGGGAAGCCAGCTATATATATTGATATATATTGATATATATCACAGTAATTATGTATTTTATTGTCTCTCATGTAATTTACAAACTTAAAAATGGGAGGTGAAAGGGCCTCATAAGTGGAATAGCCTAGGGCCTCTTTTCATCTAAAATATATGTATATATGTCACCTTTGTTTGCAGTTTTTACACTATATGAAAGAACATCTTACCTTCTGCTCAATTTTTGTTTAGTAGAAATACCAGAAAACAAGATTGAGAAAAGCGATTGTGTCACAAAGCTTATATATGTGCAAAGGAGAAAGGCAGACATAATCTGATCATTGTATTTAATATTCAGGGGCATTACTGAGTGTACAGTATTGGAATACAGGGATATATTAAACACATTAATTATTTTGTTGAATATTCTCTTCAGATCAAAATAACACGATAACTACAAAATCTGACTTCATGCTGTATGTCAGTCATGTTACATTTCAGTACCATTTATGAGGGAATATTGTGGAGAAGGAGCTGTCATTCCATTCTGGACTATGGCTGTTGGGACTGATTGTTTCTGACTGACAAGATCTACTCCGTTTGACAGCCTTATTTATAAATTGTCTCTACAAGGACTGTCAAAGGGGGATTTTTCTTTTCCTCTGACTCCATTTCAAACCAGTTATTTTATAAATGATGTAATGGCTAGAATAACAAGAGATGATATGTTTTGTAATGGATGAGTCAAATGGTTAAGTTACAGTATAAAGTGAAATGCGTAATATTCTGAAATCCACAAACAAGTAACATTGCATAAAAATACTTTATAATTTGCATTTTTTTTAAAAAAGTCAATTAATTAATTAATAACATTACCTTATGTTGGTTTTCTTTCTAAGTAATCCTTCCCTTCTCACTTCCATGATCAAATATACATAGACTTGGTCTGTTAATACAATTAGTTAGGAATTTTGAATATGTGTGGAGCAATTTTAATAATTGTTACACACATACTGGTAATCAAGTTGAAATCAGAATGGACATAGATTATTTGTTCATCTTTAGATTTATATGTAGGCAATCAGATGTAAAATCCCAATTCTGGAAATTACATCAGAATCCCACCCAGTTAAAAGTTCATGATCTTGTCCCCGCACCCACAATCCATCACATGGTCCAATCTTCTTCTTCCACGCTGGCGTCTCCACCCAGATGACCAGGCTGTTTGCTGTTTGCTGCAAAGAGGCAAATTGCTGGGAGGCAGAAGTAGAGCCAAATTTTTTATCTTGTTTTCCTCCCCAAAAGCTAAGTGTCAGCGTTCCAAGTATCATGTAGAATTAAATCAGAGTCCAAGGCAAAACAATCCTTAAAGTTCCAATTTAATAAATCAGGCATCTTAACACATCTGTGTAATTCCAATTCTGGATATTACCTCAGAATCCCACCCAGTTAAAAGTTCATGATCTTGTCCCCACACCCACAATCCATCACATGGTCCAATCTTCTTCTTCCATGCTGGCATCCACACCCAGCTGCTTCCGGTCAGGTGTAAAAGTGCGGAGACAAAAGATGACCTTGGCTTCGAGTAAAGAATGAAAAACAATACATTCCACAATCCTACTCCTGTCTATTCCCCCCTCCCATCAACTAGACTAAAGAAACAGCATAATGAAATAAGAGAAAGTGTGGCAGGCCAAAATTCTAAAAGGAATATCATTGCAGGCCTGACATCAGATCTTGCCCAGTGTGAAAATCTTTGATTAAAAACTTCACTGTGTTCATCTGGGATGTCTACAGGTTATGATAAAAAAATGTAGTGGACATAGCACTACATATGTAGCACAGATTAAAAAAAAACAAGAGGAACCTTGACTGCACAATTGTGATCACCATCTGGACACCCCAGGCATTCTGCACAGCATTGAGAACAGCTTCTATAGAATCATGCAAACTAGATCATTTCAAAATATTATTCCTAGGCTTGGGAACTCCACAAGGACTCCTTAGAAGGAAATTTAATATTAAATCCCTAGAATTGCACATATATAATCTTCCGATTAAATCCTTTGTAATGCCACAATACAGACTGCTTAAAATATACTTATGGGAAGAGAAACGTCTCAAAGCTGAACTGCAACAGCTGAGAAAAACAGGAAAATTCAAGGGGTAACAATAGAAATAAATTTCAGGAATGTAATAATTTTTGAGAGACTATAAAGGGAAGTGACAGACTTTAAAAACAAACAGACAAACCACAACATGAATGTTAAAATGTAAACTTTTGTTCCAGACACTGAAAGGGAAGTTCTAAACAAATGTCACCTCTTCTGCTTCAATCTCTATATTGTTTGTTTGTTGTTCACATTATGCTTCTAAAAAAATAGGTTCTTCTAATGGTGCTGATTAATATTTCAGCCAGTGGTGGGTTTCAAAAATTGTTCGAACCTACTCTGTGGGTGTGGCCTCCTTTTGTGGGAGTGGCTTGCTGCCCATGTGACCGGATGGGAGTGGCTTGCCACCCATGTGACCGGATATGAAGATGCCGACGACACTTGTCAGAACCACCTTAAATTACCTCACACACAGCACTGGCATGCATAAGAATATGAGGTAAACTTGTTTTTTAAAAGGCATCTTTGGTTTGCGTTAAAACAACTTCAACACACGCAATGTTCTGATTGCACCACAAACGCAGTAGTCATCCTTACCTTTCACAGAGGCATATATTATATGCCTGGAGAGGAGTCTGGAGAGGAGCCTAATGACCACCAGCTGAGTGCAATTACCTCCTGTAATTGCGCAACTGTTCCTGATGCCTATTAGCTCTTCAGTGCTGGGCATCCAGGAACAACTCACTACTGGCGTCCGGCTCACTTTCCCTTGTCTTCCTCCCACTGGTCCAAGGCTCAGGCACCACCTGGTGGCCAACCAGCCTCTCTGCGCCCTGCTCAGAGTCGGAACCCTGTCCAGGGTCCTCCACATCCTCCAGAGCCGACTCATAGGGCCCCTCGCTGTCAGAGTCTGGTGGCAGCTCCAACGGCTCCTGCTGGGCCACAACAGACACCATACACTTAGATTAAACAGTAAACCACTCTAGTTTTCTTTAAAATAAATTAATATGGAAATCAATAGGCAGATTGACAAGTCTGAAAGCACGATGTACAATCATTATTGGAAGAAGTTTTAAATACATGTTTAAGGGTTTAAGAGTTTAAAAAAATATTGGAACAAACAACAAAGGATGATTACAACTTTGGCAAGCATAAACAGATTAAGGGTACAGATGGATTTGAAATAAAATTTTGGAATTGATTATAAGAATCCTCCTTATTGGAAAACGCTTTTGTTTTGAATTCCATGAAGAAAACATCATGGGATGGGAATTTGAAGATTGGACACTAGACGGAATTAGAAGAGACTAATCATTACAATTAAAAGTTTGTTTATTTGATCAAGGTTAAAGTAGATATGTTGTTATCTCTGGTAATCATTAATGGAATTTTGACGATCAGGACTGAAACAAGGAGCCTTTAGGGATTTCTTTATAGAAAAAAGATGGGATATAGGAAAAAGAGACACTTTATTATATTTTAAAGACGGTGATAAGTTACTAAAATTGTTTATGCCTGTTGTGGTGAGTACACAGCCTTAAAATATTTTCCTGATAATTGCATTCAAGAAAGACGCTATCACTTTAAAGTGTCACCATTTTGCTACTGTGAATAAGGCCGCATTCCTCATTCTTTCAGCCGTGGTATCTCAAGTAAAGGCAAGTCCATTTATCTTGCAAGATTATTTCCTGTTGGTGGTTTGAACCAACATATGTAACATACTTTCTCAATGGATGTTGAACTTCTGCTTAGATTGATACTTTTCTTGTATTTCAATCAATAAACCCATGTTAACATTTCTACAGTTATGTTATGAGTGTAAAAATAATCTTTACATATGATGTTGTTTTGCACCACAATCATTTTGTTCTCTCTCAGTCTCAAGAAAACCTTTCCTTTCACCATTCTTCTATATGTGTTTTGTCCTCAATTTAGCAAATACACGAAATACAGCAAAATGTTAATAATACTAGGGAGAATGTATACAGCTATGGAAAGAATGGATCCCTAATTATGAAGTTACTCGTGACACAGAAAATAAGTCACACATTTATGGAATTATATAGTAACAAGAGTTTTACCACCACAATTAATGCTGTGAGATTGGTCATGGGTTAAATCTGTACTCAATCTCTCCTTTTGGGCTCAGTTCTTTTTTTTTTTTTTGTAATGATGAAGGGTGGCTGTATTAATTATTTATTTAAAACATTTATATGGCTGCCCAACTCAACCAAGTTGAGTCCGTGTGGCTTTTACACACACACACACACACACACATATACAGGCACACTAATGAAAAGAATACAAAACCACAATATGTACATTTACAAATCTGTTGTGGGCCAGCAGGCGCCGTTGGAGATGCCACCAGACTCCGACAGTGAGGGGCCCTCTGAGTTGGCTCTGGAGGATGTGGAGGACCCTGGACAGGGTTCCAACTCCGAGCAGGGCGCAGAGAGGCTGGTTGGCCACCAGGAGGCACCTGAGCCTTGGACCAGTGGGGAGGAGACAAGGGAGAGCAAGCCGGAGGCCAGTAGTGAGTTGTTCCTGGATGCACGCCATGGAAGAGCTACTAGGCGTAAGGAACAATTACGCAATTACAGGAGGTGATTGCACTCAGCTGGTTTAGGCTCCTCTCCAGACTATAAAAAGCTACTGGTGAACACGCCCCTCTTTGCAGAAGTCAACGCAGGATTGAATGTCGGAGGACATTACTGTGAGCTTGGCAGGCTGGATTGCTGCCAAGCCTTATCTGTGTTTATTGTTGCCTGAGTTTGTCTGAGTTGCTGCCAAGGTCCTTATCGTTTGTTTTGCTTGGCTTTCAGCCACCGAGGTTTTGGTGTCTTGCTATTAAAGTACATTCCAGTTAAGCTTGTCTCAGCATTCATTGCTGGACGGAGGAGGGGGTCAGAACAGGTTCTCATAACTGATTTCCCCCCCAAATTAGAAGGTTTCTATTTATAAAGAGGGGGAATCTTCAAACTCTTGTTGAATCTTTTATAAAAAGTAGATTCTTCAATCATGTTTTATTTACCAGTAAACACCATACAAAAATATGATAACTCTTTCCTATGCTTAGATATAGCAATAATTTCTATATTGTATTAATTAAACTTGTCAACTAAGGACTGAGACTCCCAAAAATAATTTAGAAACAAGTCTGATGCAGAGCTGAAAAAATTGGGGTGTTTTTTTTTTGCAAAGGTTTTTAAAAACCTACATTAAATTAAACTCTGACATGCAAGCTTGCAATATTTTCTGTGTCTGAAAATTAGATTTAGGTGGAGCAACTTTGCAATCTAATAAGCTATCTAAAATGTGATTAAAATATCTCTTCCTCAGCCAAAATGTTAAAAAAGATATACCATATATCTACGTAAAACATCTGAAACATCCTTAGTAAGACATCTTAATTAATAAATGCAGATTTTTTATTAAAACACTTAATCATTTCTGCATCACTTATTTTTTGTTCCACCCCAAATTACATGGGGTTATGCTTGAAGAATATCCAAAAGCTTTAGCTGTTCAAGAATGCAGCAACACATACAATATTGAGCATATCATGATATGTCCAAGTACCTGTGGTGGGATTCAAATAATTTAACAACCGGTTCTCTGCCCTAATGAACGGCTGGGTGGGTGTGGCTCAGTGGTCATGTGACTGGGTGGGCGTGGCCAACTCAAGGTCACTCAGGTCGATGGACGCTTCGCCTTAGCTGTTACAATGTATTAAGGGTTACATCTGTAAGCAGGTCAATAAAGATTAGGCTAGAAACAACACTAGAATGTTTCCTTCCTGCCTTCCTTACAGGATTAGCCCTGTAAAGTGGAAAAAAAACAAAAGGAGATTTCTTCCAACAACAGGTTCTCTGAACTGCTTAGAAAGTTACCAACCGGTTCTCCCGAATAGGTGCGAATTGGCTGAATCCCACCACTGCCCTTCTTCTAAAAGAATCTGACAATCATTTTCAATCATTATCTGCTTAGCTCACAATCCAAAGTAGTACAATTAGATTCGTCTTTGGCTGTCCCAACGGTGCTTTTTCAAAAGGCAACTGGACTTTGTTTTTCCTTGAAGTTATTTTGCTTCTCATCCAAGAAGCTTTTTCAGTTCCTTGGATGAGAAGTGAAACAATGAAAAGCTTTTTGAAAAAGCACCTTTGGGACAACCATGACTTGGAACACTGAGAATAGACATTCCTCTTTGGCCTTTATGGGAATAAGCTACTTCATCAATTTATCAAAGTGAATTGTACTGTTTATTATTTATTCTTTGCTAATATTGAAGGAGAGAGAGCACTGAATGGAATTTGAAATAAATTGTCACTCACGTCAATGGGCACTTCGCCTTAGCAGTTACAATGTAATAAGGGTTAATGGGAGAGGCAGTTTCTGTAAGCAGGGCAATAAAGATTAGGCTAGAAACAACACCAGAATGTTTCCTTCCTGCCTTCCTTACAGGATTAGCCCTGTAAAGTGGGGAAAAAACAAAAGGAGATTTCCTTCAATAACTGGTTCTCTGAACTGCTTAGAAAGTTAAGAACCGGTTCTCCCGAATAGGTGCAAACTGGCTGAATCCCACCACTGCCAAGTACCCTTCTGCTATATTAACTGTACTGGCTCCCTGCAAACTTTTGTGTGCAATTCAAGGTCCTGGTTGTCACTTTTATAGCTCTACGTGTCATGAGGCCAGGTTATTTGTGGGACCAACTCCCCCCCCTCCACCCCACCCCATGGTTTCTGTCAGTCCCATCAGATTGGGCACATTCAATGTTCTCTGGATACGACTAGTAAAGCAGTGTCAGTGGGTCTAGGAAAATGTTGGGATTCAAATAATTTGACAACCGGTTCTTTTCCCTAATGACCAGCAGGGTAGGTGGGGCTTGGTGGTCATGTGACTGGGTGGGCATGGCCAACTCAACATCACTCACGTTGATGGGCGCTTCACCTTAGCTGTGACAATGTAATAAGGGTTAATGGGAGAGGCAGTTTCTGTAAGCAGGGCAATAAAGATTAGGCTAGAAACAACACCAGAATGTTTCCTTCCTGTCTTCCTTACAGGATTAGCCCTGTAAAGTGGGGAAAAAACAAAAGGAGATTTCTTCCAACAATCGGTTCTCTGAACTACTTAGAAAGTTACCAACTGGTTCTCCTGAACCGGTGCAAACTGGCTGAATCCCACCACTGATCTAGGAAGTTTTTCCTTCTCCCTATGATGCTTGACCTTGATTCCTTTCTGGAAGGCCTTGAAGAATGTAGCTCTTCACCAAACATTCCAATGAGGTTGTTAATGAAATCCTGCCAGGGTTGCAGCTGCATTAATATTCAAAATGAGATCTTTAGGGGTTCTCAACCTAATTTCTTCAATGATTTTACAAATGTTGGCTTGTGGTCTTATCTCTGTTTTCTGCACAAAGTTCTTCTGGTAAATATATTGCTGTTTACATTTCTTTAATAAATAACAATACATATTTTTGTTAATCAAAATTATATTTCTAAGAGATTATGAATTTGTACTGTTGATCAGCCTGGTTACTAGATAAGCGATCTTTCTCTTGTGTAAGAGTTTTTTTTAAATAGAAAATAAACTTCAGGTTTTAATTTGTCCCTATTTGGTAAGTACTTCATTTCAGATGGATGTCAAAGGGCCTTTTTATCCTATACAATGCATGATAAATGTCTTGGAACAAATTCATATATATATATATATATATATATATATATATATATATATATATATATATATATATATATATATATGCTATATTTATGCTGATAAATAAATAAATATAGCAAATGTAACAAAAAGGCAACAGTAAAAAATATTGGGTTTCTGTCTGGATGGTCTCTTGTGACGAGCCTAATGACAGAGAGTGGAAGTGTGACCTTCCTCCCATACTTGGGCATACCAGGGGTTGTGACTTTAAGTGTGTGTGTGTGTATATATATATATATATATATATATATATATATATATATATATATATATATATATATATATATATATATATATATATATATATATATATATATATATATATATATATATATATATATATATATATATATATATATATATATATATATATATATATATACACATACATACATACATACATACATACATACATACATACATACATACATACATAATGTGTGTGTGTGTGTGTGTGTGGTGTGTGTGGTGTGGTGTGTGTGTATGTGTGTGTGTGTGTGTGTTTTATTTGTGCTTGGGGCTTACCAGGGGTTGTGACACTATAGATAGATAGATAGATGATAGATAGATAGATAGATAGATAGATAGATAGATAGATAGATAGATAGATAGATAGATAGATAGACAGACAGACAGACAGACAGACAGACAGCTAGAGCTAGAGCTAGAGCTAGAGCTAGAGCTAGAGCTAGAGCTAGAGCTAGAGATAGAGATAGAGATAGAGATAGAGATAGAGATAGAGATAGATATGTATATTAGAAAAGCTAAAATAGAAACTTTTTAAAAAAAGAATCTAGTAGAACTTTTGGAGCATGTTCCTGTCATCACACCAAGCCAAGTCTGCTTATATCCCACTACTGCTATTTCTTTGATTCATATGATCTTACAACTGGAAACGTTTCAGGAGTATCTGGGGCACAACATTTATTCATGCCAATATCCAAGGATTATCAAAAGGGTTGTGGGGGGGGGGGGAGAATACTGTTTATTGCCAGTTGAGATTTATTGAATAGTTTCTACTTCTGCATTATGTATGGAGGAAGATCAGAAAAGACAAGAGAAAAGAAGATCTTCCATGGCTTCTATCCAAGAGTTTGCTGTTATTGTGAGAAATGCAGAATACCAATCTAGTGCAGGGTATTTCAGGAACGTCACAACAATGGGGCTAGGTTTTTAAGAGGAGCAGAAATGTAAGACCTCATAATAGGCAACTTCAGTTTCAACCTTATACCCTGACTGCAGTGGTAAACCACTTCTATGAATTTCAGACAGCATTATAAATATATATATTTTTTAATAAAATATATATTCTGCAAGAAAAATTGCGAAGGGAAGGAAGTTCCTCCTAAAGAGCTGCCTGTTTTCAAAATATTTTCACATCCATCGCAAGTTGTTTATCAGCATTTTCAAGTGGAATAAATTTTGCTTTATATCGATCACCGAAGTTGCTTGCTCTTTTATCTCCAGACAAAATTCAACTAAATCTATCAGCTGCTCTGCTGCCCCCCCCCTCAGGAATTTCTTCTCATCTAAGAGGTGGGGGAGATTTATGTTCTCTATCGTCTCAATTTTGGACCCATGATAAATTATATGAAAGTCAAGCCTTGTTCGTTCTTTATATTTTGTTTATTAAATAAGCATTTAAACAATCAAAGGTAACTTTACTCTCTAGTTTGGGATAAATCTGTGACTTTAACTTGGGACGAACCATTACAGTTTGCCGTATGCTTTTGGGTTGTTGTTTTTTTTAAACAAATCTCACTTTTTTGCACATTAAAAAACAACAACAGCACGTGACCCGTCAAAACCGCGGAGGACAAAATCGCGCTCGACGAAAGCACGCATGTGACGTCATCACAGCGCGATGAAAAAAATTAAAAATTGAAATAAAATTAAAATTAAAGCAAGCTGATTCACATAAAGGTAAGGGTTAGGGTTAGGGTTAAGTTAAGGGTTAGGGTTAGGTTTAAAGCGTTAGGGTTACGTTTAGCGTTAGGTTAAGGGTTAGCGTTAGGTTTAGCATTACGTTAACGGTTAGGTTTAGGGTTAGATTTAGGCTTAGGTTAAGGGTTAGGTTTAGGGTTAGGTTTAGGGTTAGGTTTGGGGGGGTTAGGGTAAGGTTTTCACTTTATTTTTACATTTTTCGATCACAGCGCGATGTTTTCATCGCACTGTGATGACGTCAAATGCACGCTTTCGTCGAGCGCGATTTTGTCCTCCGCGATTTTGTGGTGGAACCCAACAGCATACCCTACAACTTTGGGTGTCAAAGAATACGTTTCTAGCTTTTCAATTGCCCATGTCATTTCCAGCTCATTCTTTTGAAGTTCCAAATGGAGTTACTTTTACTACTACTTGAGAGAATGAAGAGGTAAACCATTCCCCTATTTTTGTAGCATCTTTGAGATTCTCTGTAAAGCAGTAACATAAGAAGTCCTGTGAAATGTTTATTTATCACAAAAGTGGGTCTTTCCCTCTGTCATTCCTGTCATTTTTTAAAATTCTTTTCTCCACCATGCAAGGCATAGGTCAAAATTCTGGTATGTAGAGCCTATTTATAGCAATAGCAATAGCAGTTAGACTTATATACCGCTTCATAGGGCTCTCAGCCCTCTCTAAGCGGTTTACAGAGAGTCAGCATATCGCCCCCACAGTCTGGGTCCTCAGTTCACCCACCTCGGAAGGATGGAAGGCTGAGTCAACCTTGAGCCGGTGAGATTAGAACCGCTGAACTGCAGATAACAGTCAGCTGAAGTGGCCTGCAGTACTGCACCCTAACCACTGTGCCACCTTGGCTTATGATTAACAAAGCATTCAAAAATGTAATTAATCAAAACCATGTTCCAGTAGCCTATGCTCCATTCAACAACTCTCTTCAAATTTATGAATGCGTCCCTATTTCAAATTTAGTCCTACCACCTAAAGCACTTTATTTTATCTTTTGCTGAGTTGAAAAAAAACTTGTTGAAAAAAAACTTTTCCTTACATCCTTCCTGCTCTGTGAAGATTAGAAGGTCTCCATGGTTGCAAGAACTTTAAACCAGATATATGCATCCTCATTATCAATAGTAATGTATGCATTTCCACCCTGACAGTCACAAAGGGGATTTCTTAGGCAGAAAGCTGCAACTTACAAAGGAAGGAAAAACATAGTATACATTTAAATACTTTTAATTAAATTAAACTTGATATTCTATCAAATGAAAACTATACCCCACTTGATGTCCATGGCCAGCAACAATGTAAATCACATGTTCTTCAGAACAATTCGTTGTCATCATCTATTGTTATAGTCAAAAGGCTTTATAGAGTATAGAGTAGAAATACGTAGGTTAAAATAATCCACCCACACAGGTAATCCTTGCTCAACAATGCTAATACAGGTAGTCCTTGCACAGCAATGCTAATTGGGAGTGGAAACATAGCAATAGCAATACTTAGACTTATATACCGCTTCATAGGGCTTTCAGCCCTCTCTAAGCGGTTTACAGAGTCAGCATATCGCCCCCAACAACAATCCGGGTCCTCATTTTACCCACCTCGGAAGGATGGAAGGCTGAGTCAACCCTGAGCCTGGTGGGATTTGAACAGCCGAACTGCTGAACTGCAGTCAGCTGAAGTAGCCTGCAGTGCTGCATTTAACCACTGCGCCACCTTGGCTCTAAAAATAAAATGAAATTGTTAGTTTGAACATGGACCTTATACTTGGCCATCCAATTAATGCTTGAAGCATGTGAATGAGAAAAACAAGCTTGAGATTTTCATAGGTGGATTTACACATTGTGTTAAAGTGTGATTTGCATACTTATAGTTTAATGCGTAAGACATTATCCGCTTTCAAACTTCATACTAAGAGAAACCATGATTTCTATAACGCATGTTTTTTAGCATCATGAACCAGCCTACAACAGAATCAAATCACTATCTTATGAACCAGCGTGTTCATACTGACTCACATTTGCCATGTGACTGAAGTGGCAGATATATTTGTTTGACAGATTTCAGTCCATAACTGACATATAATAGCAAAAGCACCGACATCAAATTTTCCGCTCTACATATTTATGTTCCCCTTACACTGAAAGAAAAGCTACTATTAAAATGATTTCTGCTTCACACATACTTCGTTAGTTTAGAATTGTGGGACAAGGGCAAGTTTGCATCCCGGAAGATTTTACAGTATCTCAGTGCATTTCCTTTCTATTTTGTGCATTTTGGTGATTCATCATCACTATGGATTCTACCATGTGGAGCAAGAGCTTTTCAGCTCTCATACTGACAAGATTGCCACGTGGAAGGAAGACAAATGGTTTCCTTGCTTGTTTTAATTAATACTAAATGAACACATTTCCATAACAAGAGAGCAGAGACCCTATTCATGTTCTGTGCAAAATACTTGCATTTGTAGCTGCTAATCATGACATAGCCGGCATTCAATAATTTTCCTTGAACCTTATATAGACAACATCTCACTAGTAACAATTGTACCATCCTTAGTATGTGTGTGTGAAGGGGCATTATCCATTTCTCACCACCCCGACTTCAGTGAGCTCGGGGGGAAAATCCTTTTGAACTTCTTGATTTAGTTTGATGAATATTTAAACTCAATAAATATTGTATGATAAAGTTATCCCGAGACTTCAATTTTGAAGTTGAAGAGGTGAGAAACAAGTAGTAAATGTCTAATGATATTCCAGATGGCTAGGTGTGTGTGTGAGTGTGTTTCAGGGTGTGTGTGTGTTTGAGGTAACAGAGTTCAAGAAACAGACACAACAGGAATGCTGTTTATAGTTCTAAAATGGAATAAACAGGATCTTGAAAGCCTTTCCTAGTTCTTCTTAGAACCATTTTATATTAAACTGTTGTAATATAATTCCTTGTGTAGGTGTGTGTCCCCCATGGCCCAGTTCATACCAGGGCATGCAGAGTCACGCTGAACCACACAGGAGAAAACAAACTCCTAAAACGCCATAACATCCTGATAGTGCATAACATAACATTCTGAGATGTGCCCTACCATTGACGTCCAGGATTTGACCATATATAGACTGAGCAGTGGATTAGAAATTGTACTTTTACAGGCTGTTTTTACTCACATGCTATTGCTCCTCCTGCCTTTGTCCTATCTCAATAAAAGGGGCTCTCAGACCCCCAATCTGGGTCGTCGCTCCATCCCGAGAAAGTTCGTGTCTTGTCTTTTCTCAACATTGGCCTCATGGGCGAACCACGGGAACGTTACATTTGGTAGCAGAGGATGGTAGATCAAGGTAGGACTATTTTGATTTGTTCTTCTCATCCTTCCATCTCACAATTGCATAATGTCCTCTTTAAATCTTCCTTTAATGGTTTAGTTAATATAATACCTTATTTCAGTGGTTCCCAAACTTGGCAACTTTAAGACTTGTGGACTTCAACTCCCACAATTCTCCAGCCAGCAGAGCTGGAGAATTCTGGGAGTTGAAGTCCACAAGTCTTAAAGTTGCCAAGTTTGGGAACCACTGCCTTATTTCATGGGAAGTTTTAATTAGCAATTATTCATTCAATTAGAAAACATTTTTTTTGTACTGGCTCAGCCTTTGGGGATGGAGAAGCTATGTTTTTGGCAGGTGTAGATGCATATTTAAATATATTCACATACAGTTGAAACTGGAAAAATTAGAATATCATGCAAAAGTTCATTTATTTCAGTAACGCAACTTAAAAGGTGAAACTAATATATGAGATAAGACTCATTACATGCAAAGCAAGATAGTTCAAACCATGATTTGTCATAATTGTGATGATTATGGCTTACAGCTCATGAAAACCCCAAATCCACAATCTCAGAAAATTAGAATATTGTGAAAAGGTGCAATATTCTAGGCTCAAAAGTGCCCCACTCTAATCAGCTAATTAAGTCATAACATCTGCAAAGGTTTCCTGAGCCTTTAAATGGTCTCTCAGTCTGGTTCAGTAGGAATCACAATCATGGGAAAGACTGCTGAGCTGACAGTTGGCAGAAAACCATCATTGACACCCTCCATAAGGAGGGAAAGCCTCAAATGGTAATTGCAAAAGAAGTTGGATGTTCCCAAAGTGCTGTATCAAAGCACATTAATAGAAAGTTATGTGGAAGGGAAAGGTGTGGAAGAAAAAGATGTGCACGCAGCAGGGATGGCTGTAGCTTGGAGAGGATTGTCAGGAAAAGGCCATTCAAAAGTGTTGGGGACTTTCACAAGGAGTGGACTGAGGCTGGAGTCGGTGCATCAAGAGCCATCACACACAGACGGATCCTGGAAATGGGCTTCAAATGTCATATTCCTCTTGTCAAGCCGCTCCTGAACAACAAACAATGTCAGTAGCGTCTTACCTGGGCTAAAGAAAAACAGGCCTGGTCTGTTGCTCAGTGGTCCAAAGTCCTTTTTTTCTGATGAGAGGAACTTTTGCATCTCATTTGGAAACCAAGGACCCAGAGTATGGAGGAAGAATGGAGAGGCACACACTGCAAGATGCTTGAAGTCCAGTGTGAAGTTTCCACAGGCTGTGTTGATTTGGGGAGCCATGTCATCTGCTGGTGTTGGTCCACTGTGCTTCATTCAGTACAGCCATCTACCAGGAGATTTTGGAGCACTTCATGCTTCCTTCTGCAGACGAGCTTTATGGGGATGCTGATTTCATTTTCCAGCAGGACCTGACACCTGCCCACACTGCCGAAAGGACCAAAACCTGGTTCAATGACCGTGGGATTACTGTGCTTGATTGGCCAGCTAACTCGCCTGACCTGAACCCCATAGAGAATCTATGGGGCATTGCCAAGAGAAAGATGAGAGACATGAGACCGAACAATGCAGAAGAGCTGAAGGCCGCTATTGAAGCATCCTGGTCTTCCATAACACCTCAGCAGTGCCACAGGCTGATAGCTTCCATGTGATGCCACATTGAGGCAGTAATTGCTGCAAAAGGGGCCCAAACCAAGTACTGAGTACATATGCATGCTTATACTTTTCAGAGGTCCGATATTGTCCTATGTACAATCCTTGTTTTATTGATTCCATGTAATATTCTAATTTTCTGAGATGGTGGATTTGGGGTTTTCCTGAGCTGTAAGCCATAATCATCCCAATTATGACACATCACGGCTTGAACTATCTTGCTTTGCATGTAATGACTCTATCTCATATATTAGTTTCACCTTTTAAGTTGCATTAGTGAAATAAATGAACTTTTGCACGATATTCTAATTTTTCAAGTTTGTGAGCATGTGAGCCACATTTATTGGGGAGGTAGGGGGGTACATTTCTTCTTCTTTCGACTTTAAATTTTTCTTTTGGAAGGGAGGGCATCTCTTAAATTTAAAATTGTCCTCTATTTGGCTAAACATGGTATATATTAAATGTAGAACAATAGCTAAGGATTTTGACTGAATTTCTTACCTTGTCCAGAATATGGTGGTAACATGGCAGCTTAAATGCAGTTAGCTTCCTACAAGTGTAGCCTATAGCATGGGAAAAATAGCAGTTGTAGAACTTTCCTCCCATGTGAGAAGCATAAGGGAGTCTCCTTGTATTCCGAATCTAATCTTGTGAATATTTACTATGTTTGCAATCCATATACTACAGGGGCCAAAGCTGAAGGTTTCTTTTTAAAAAGGCCATATGCAAGCTTAATGATGAGGTGTTAGCAGTAGAAGATAATTATAGCCAATGTTCCTATAGGACGGCATTTCAAGTAAAAGAGAAAAGAAAACCCCCATGGCCTTATTGACTTTCGTTAAACTAATATTAACTTTTCTTATCCTGTGAGAAACAGCATACTGAAAAGGAGCTAAGGATAAATTACCCACAAAGCCAATCCATCAGAGAAATCCATCCAGTAGGCAGTGATACATCTTAGTACAAACGAAGAATAGAAACCAAGGATAATTAAAAGACAGGGCTATAAGAGAGATTGGTCACCACTCAGTAAAAAATGATCCTGTCCAGTTGTGTCTGACTCTAGGGTATGATGGTCATCTCCGTTTCTTGGCCAAGGGAACAGGAGTGGTCGGAAGAAATTTCCCATGGTCGTATGGTGCACGGAACACTGTTACCTTCCCACTGAAAAGGTACTTATTAATCTACTTGCATTCGCATGCTTTCAAACTGCTGTGTGGGCAGGATCTGGGGCAAACAGGAGTTCACCCCATTGCACAGGGCTCAGGACGGAAAAATCAAACACTGGAGTCACATGGCATTCTTAAACAATAGCAATAGCAGTTAGACTTATATACCGCTTCATAGGGCTTTCAGCCCTCTCTAAGCGGTTTACAGAGTCAGCATATCGCCCCCACAGTCTGAGTCCTCATTTCACCCACCTCGGAAGGATGGAAGGCTGAGTCAACCTTGAGCCGGTGAGATTTGAACCGCTGAACTGCAGATAACAGTCAGCGGAAGTGGCCTGCAGTACTGCACCCTAACCAATGCGCCACCTCGGCTCAAACAAGATGTAGCAAATAAATATTTGCCAATTTCACTCAACAGACTACCGTTTTTTTGTTTGTTGTGTAAGACACACTCCCCCCCCCCAAAAAAAGTGGGTGGAAATGTCTGTGCATCTAATACAGCGAATGTTGCCAAAACCCCGCCAACCTGCCAGCCTCCACCCTTTGGCCTCTGCCTCCCAGCAATTTGTCTCCTTGAAGCAAACAGCAAACAGCGAGGTCAGCTTCAGCACAGACTGATTTAGCACAAGCAGCTGATTGGTGGTTGAATCTGCATCTCAGAATACTGCTTATCAGCTGTTCTAGGCTGCAGGGATCACTACCTCTCATTGCTGCTGCCGCCACCCATCGCTGCTGTCATTTATCGCTGCCTCTGCGTGTCCTGTGATCGGCCACCATGCGTCCCATTTTCAGCCTCTGCATGCTCCATTTTGGCCTCTGTGCACCCCACTTTAAGCCTTTTCCAGTGGCAGATATGGACGGTGGCAGAAATGGGCGGTTACGGTGGCGGCGATCCCTGCAGCCTGGAACAGCTGGTAGGCGGTATTCTGGGGGGCAGATCCAACCACCAACCAGCGGCTTGTGCTAAATCAGGATTGTGCTGAAGCTGACCAGGCTGTTTGCTGTTTGCTGCAAGGAGGCAAATTGCTGGGAGGCAGAAGTAGAGCCAATTTTTTTATCTTGTTTTCCTCCCCAAAAGCTAGGTGTCAACGTTCCAAGTATCATGTAGAATTAAATCAGAGTCCAAGGCAAAACGATCCTTAAAGTTCCAATTTAATAAATCAGACATCTTAACACATCTGTGTAATTCCAATTCTGGATATTACCTCAGAATCCCACCCAGTTAAAAGTTCATAATCTTGTCCCCACACCCACAATCCATCACATGGTCCAATCTTCTTCTTCCATGCTGCACCCAGCTGCTTCCGGTCAGGTGTAAAAGTGCGGAAACAAAAATGACTTTGGTCTTCTAGAAAAGAATGACAACAACACATTCCACAATCCTACTCCTTTATATTCCCCCATCCCATCAACTATACTAATGAAACAGCATAATGAAATAAGAGAAAGTGTGGCAGGCCAAAATTCTAAAAGGAATACAATCGCAGGCCTGACATTAGATGCATCTTATAGTCTGGAGCATCTTATAGTCCGAAAAATACGTAAAATCCATAAAGCCACCCAATCTAACCAGTTCTCTCTCATTCCTTCCCTTTGAACATCAGGCACCCATTTTAAAAATCATCATGACTTTGCCTACTTATTAATAAAAGTAGACAGTAATGTTTTTTTTTGTATTTCCAAATGTCCTGCCAGCCAATGCAGAAAAAGCACCTTCTGCTTTTCATTCTCTGCCCTGGAGCATTGGGTAACTTAATAGAAGCTGTGTCTCTGTTTTGAAGAGGCACATGGCTGTAAGCCTGACTGATATATTCTCGCTCAATTACCCATGAGATTAACTCATGTTTTTTCTAGATAGGCTTCCTACCTAGAACCAACATCAAATATTTCAGACAAAGATTTTGAAGGTGGGGGGATACATGCTACTTTTTCCCATCAGATGACTGATCTTGGCTTTGGCCAGTCTCAATAACATTTACTGTTAAGCTGTCTTATTTGAAGACAAAATCCATTATGGCACATGAGCCATCTCTGCGCTGAATCATGCAGCCCACAGATATTAATCTACTAAAGTTAATCTCCCTCAAGATTTATTTAGGAGTGCTGCCATTTGCTATAGATTACATTGGATTATTGTAGAAGAACAAGTGGTAAGTATCAGAATAAGGCAGCCTCAGATGCTTCTGTTTATTCATGTTAGCAAGAATGACTAAATTATCTGAATTAATTAATCAGAGAGTGCTGCCATCATGAGATACACATAGTCCGATGAGCTTGAAAGCACAAATCCTATGATGAAGTGAAGATTATACCTTAAGATACATGTTTGTAGCATTCTCTCTAGCAATGTAAGAAGGAGTACAACTACTGATTTTGGTATGTTGTCAATAGTCTTCTCCATTCAGAACATGGATTTACCTTTCATGGATTCTCCCTTTAATTCTAGGAAGCAAAATAATTTAACATGGAAATCAGAGTACTCTTTTGGAAAATTCTAATTTCAAGTGTTGCAAGAACAGAAAAAAAAATTATTCCGAAGAGGATGAAAGAAGGGTAGCAATAGCAATAGTAGTTAGATTTATATACCGCTTCATAGGGCTTTCAGCCCTCTCTAAGCGATTTACAGAGTCAGCATATTGCCCCCAACAATCCGGGTCCTCATTTTACCCACCTCAAAAGGATGGAAGGCTGAGTCAACCTTGAGCCGGTGAGATTTGAACCGCCGAACTGCAGAACTGCAGTCAGCTGAAGTAGCCTGCAGTGCTGCATTTAACCACTGCGCCACCTGGAGTAATCATGAGAGAGAAGTTCCTTTCACTGTTTCATTGAAAGAGAAATTATTTACTCTGGCTTCAGAGATAAAATTCACTTCTCCCAATTAACTAGAGATGTTTAGAGTTTGGAAAAGTAGTGAGTCTAGTAGGTTATTCAATCCTTGCCCCACACAGCAAGTTTTCATGTCAAATTGTCATCCCAAACATGGAGCTTTTATATCTCAGAAGGACATTTTTTAAAAAAAAAAAAATATTTTCGGGTTTTTGTGATATCCTTCCCAGGATTTGTTAAGATTGCAATGTAAGTACAGATCTTAGGGGAATATACAAAGGAGGACAGTGGTCTCTGGATCACTCAGTAGAAAGCGTAGCTGGTCCCTTCAGGATAAGATTTAGCATGTCAGGATATTTTATACTTTGCTTTATTGCCTGCTTTAGGGGACGGAATGAACATTTGCAGACTTTTTTAATTAAAAAATTGAAATAGACGCTAGATTGGAAGCTGGAGAAAAGCTGCTTGTTAAAATTTATGTGATGAATGAGGAACCTTACCTTATAGAGCCGAGGTGGTGCAGTGGTTAGGGTGCAGTACTGCAGGCCACTTCAGCTGACTGTTATCTGCAGTTCAGCGGTTCAAATCTCACCGGATCAAGGTTGATTCAGCCTTCCATCCTTCCGAGGTGGGTGAAATGAGGACCCAGACTGTGGGGGCAATATGCTGACTCTGTAAACCGCTTAGAGAGGGCTGAAAGCCCTTTGAAGCGGTATATAAGTCTAACTGCTATTGCTATTGCTATTAACAAAAAAACCAATTACAATAGTCCCAAATTCAAGGAGGAGTATGGACCTCTTTCCCATGACTTTCTGGGCCAACCATGATACCATACAAAACTAGGAGGCTTTCAGTTTGGGAATTGAATCTGCAGCTGTGTTTGTGACCCTTAACACACTGCAGAGCGCTCCAAGTGAGTAGAGCAAATACAGGCAGTCCTTGAAATCCAACAGTCCATTTAGTGACTGTCCAAAGTTACAACGGCACTGAAAAAGTTGGCTTAGGCCCAATTTTCACACTTATGACAGTTGCAGCATCCCCATGGTCACATGATCAAAATTTGGACACTTGGCAACCGATGCATATTGATGGCTGTTGCCATGTCCTGTGGTCACGTGAGTTTGCAACCTTCTGTCAAGCAAAGTCAATGGGGAAGCCAGATTCACTCTACCTCCCAGAGACCTATTAGATCGCATAGACTAGGCCTCCTCCGAATTCCATCCGCCAGCCAGTGTCGACTGGCAACTCCCTGGGGGAGGGCCTTCTCTGTGGCTGCTCTGGCCCTCTGGAACGATCTCCCCGTTGAGATCCGGACCCTCACCACCCTTCCGGCTTTCCGCAAAGCCACTAAGACCTGGTTGTTCCGGCAGGCCTGGGGCCGATGAATTTTCAGCCCCATATGAAGTTGTGACTGTTGTTGTATTTTAATTTGTTTGTCTTTTATTTTCTTACTTGTATCCCCTTCCCCCTTTGGTTGTTAGCCACCCTGAGTCTCTCGGGAATAGGGCGGCATACAAATTGAATAAACTACAACTAAATTACTAAACAATGTTACGAACTTAACACCTGCAGTGATTCACTTAACAACTGTGGCCAAAAAAAAAGTCATATCATGGGGCAAAACTCCCTTAGCAAATGTCTCACTCAGCCACAGAAATCTATTTGGAATTTTATGGGGGAAATTTATAGAGCTGCCTCCTCGCTCCCAGCAACTCCAGGCAGCTTACAGAAAATAAAAAAACACAACAGGGAAGAAATAAAAATAATAAAAGATGGCATGGAGAGGAAAGGTGTGATAATCAGTAAATAACCTTTAGTTAACTACAATTATAACAATGAAATGTTAATGGACAATATTTAATGATAATACAGGTGTGTTACAGGGGGGGATGCTCAGATATCCTACTCAAGGTTGACTCAGCCTTCCATCCTTCCGAGGTGGGTGAAATGAGGACCCAGACTGTGGGGGCGATATGCTGACTCTGTAAACCGCTTAGAGAGGGCTGAAAGCCCTATGAAGCGGTATATAAGTCTAACTGCTACTTAACTGAATTAATTTTAGAATATGTCATCAAGGTGCAATGTTATTGGAGATCTATTGAAACTGCAAATGAATGCCAGTAGGTGGTTGTGTCTTGTAATATAAATGATTCTAGATAAAAACATGTTTAAACAATGGTAACCAAATGAGAATTATGGTACAGGGATAGTAAAATACACAATTTTTCTTTCTTGACTTAAAATGTACAACATGATTTGAATGAAGTATATGTAAGGACTGTGGAAGAAATGCACGGAATATATTTGTAACCAATCGATATGCTTTCAACAAGATGTAACGAAAGATGATTTTTTTTCTTTTTGTTTAACTAAAACAATAAAAAAAATTCTCAAAAAAAAAAAAGAACTGGCCCACTTTGTCTATGAGATATAAAAGGAAGGAAAAGAGAAATGAGTGGATCCTAAGATTTTATTACATCCTATGTCAATAAAAGAGTTCTAATAAAAAATAATAATAAAGGAATGGAAAGGAGTGGAGGGTGGAAGAGAGAGAAAGAGAAGGAGAGGAGGGAGGAAGAGAGAGAAAGAGAAGGAGAGGAGGGAGGAAGAGAGAGAAAGAGAAGGAGAGATAGTAGGAGAGGAAGAAGAAGTGTGGAGGAGAGGTAGGGAAGAAGAAAGAGGTGAGGAGAGGTACGTGGAAGGGAGAGAAAGAGAAAGAGAGGAGGGAGGAAGAGAGAGAAAGAGAAGGAGAGAGGGTAGGAAGGAGAAGAAGGAGGGTAGGTGTAGGGGAGAGGTAAGGGAAGGAAGAAGGGGATGAAGAGGAGGAAGGAAGGAAGTAGAGAAGGAAGGGAGGGAGAAAAGGAAAGAAAGAGAAAATAAGGTGGTGTCACAGCAGGTGCGAAGGATGGTAAATAATACATTCCAAACTATACCTTATAACCTTTTAAATGGAATAATAATAATATAAGAATGGCAAAGAAAAAGAATAACTATGTGAATGCATACCTATAACTGTATGTAAGAGAATAAATGACAGTAAAAATATAAAGCACAATATAGGTAAATAATATTTGGTCATAAGTAGCTAAGTATAAATAAATAAAGAATTGTACATAAAAATGGATAACAAATAAGGAGATTATGAACGCAAGATAGAAATGTATAGAAGGGAAAACACTAACTGCAAAGAAACCGATTCGGAACTGCGGTATGATATACGATGGAACTTATTGTTCCTATGTTGTTTTTAAGTCATGTGTTTGTTTCTGTTGATGTGCTTATGTATTTAAAATAAAAATTTATAATAATAAAAAAATAATAAAAGATAAAAAATAATAAAATAATATCCCTCACCCCCACCTCTCAGCGACATCACACACTCATATCAGCCCTTTATTTATTTATTTTTTAATTTTTATTTCTCATATATACATTCACAATTATGTAATCTCATAACTGTTGTTAATAATATGTATTTATAACAATTTTTCTCCCCTACAATTGACAATATAATTGAGATTGCTTTCTTACCATCCCATACACCCATCTTATTTTACAACAATCCTACTTCTTCTTCCTTCCTTCCTTCCCTCCTTTCTTCTCTCCTTCCTTCCCTCCTTCCTTCCCTCCTTCCTTCCCTCCTTCCTTCCCCCTTCCTTCCCTCCTTTCTTCTCTCCTTCTCTCCTTCCCTCCTTCCTTCCCTCCTTCCTTCCCTCCTTTCTTCTCTCCTTCTCTCCTTCCTTTCCTCCTTCCTTCCCTCCTTCCTTCCCTCCTTTCTTCTCTCCTTCATTCCCTCCTTCCTTTCCTCCTTTCTTCTCTCCTTCTCTCCTTCCTTCCTTCCTTTCTTCTCTCCTTCATTCCCTCCTTCCTTCCCTCCTTCCTTCCTTCCCTTCCTCCTTCCTTCCCTCCTTCCTTCCCTCCTTTCTTCTCTCCTTCCTTCCTTCCTCCTCTCCTTTCCCTTCATATCAGCTCCATCATACTCTGGGTTCCCCAGGCTCACTGGCAAAACCACGTCTTCAGGGCCCAATTGTGGTCATACGTAAAGGACTACCTGCAGTGCTATTATATCTGGCCTGAAAATATCCAGATGACCTTTAGATGGCAGCAAGGGGATACTTACAACTATAGTTTCCAATAGTAGTCTTGTACTGCTGATATAGTATCTGCAGTCACATTTCATACTTAAAAGAACCAGAGGTTAGAAGAAGGAATAACTGCAAGCAAGAACTATTAAATCATCTCTCCTAGATTATCAGTCAGCCTCCATGGCAAACAAATAATCCTAACTGGGGGGGACGAGACGGCCCTTGAGTTTGTTAGTGATCCATTGTTTCTTTGTGACAGTGTTCCTTTTTTAATTAAAAGATTGTGAGACAAGTAATATAGAAGATTATAAACGGGGCATTATAGCTTTATATTTCCACCCTTATCTATCCTGCCTCTAATCCCCATTTATCAGTAATTATTTTTCACAATGGAAGATGCTTTGTTTTGCTCTGCTTCGGTCTATTCCTGACATCTTGTAAATTACTTATTTCTTTGTTTGTGTTATAATTAATCTACTGATAAAAATCTTTATTTTGCAGCATTTAGTTATTTGTATTTATATTAAATGCGATGTCACAATATTGTGTAATGTTGACCTCTGTAGTTTGACTGGTTTACAACTCTTATAAAAATGCAATGAAATGTAAAAATGAATTTTAATAATTTCATTGCACCTTTGAAAGCTCTGCTGAAAATCAGCCATCTTCAGAGTAAAAATATCTAATGTTCATTTGTGTCATATCACTCATGCCACCCATGGCTCTTTCCTCTCTTCTTTCATTTATCATTTATATAATACTCCTTCAGTTTATACCATACCGTTGTTAAGTGAGCTTCACCACATTTTACCCAATCCATGACATCTCCTGGTCAGTGACATCAAGTTGGCTACGCCCACCCAGTCACATGACCATCAAGCCATGCCCACAAAATAGGCCGCACCCACAGAATAGCTAGTAAAAAGTTTTGAAACCCACCCCTGAGAGCAATGGATGTATTTCTGCTGGGAAATAAATCGTTGAAATAAAACAAAAATTGTTAATTCTTTATGTAGTTGACATCTTTAGAATATGTGTGTTTTCTTTTTCTTCTAAGCTCCGACAATTACCTGGGTAGGAATGAAATTTTAAAGTATTTTCTTTGGGTTAAGATATGGTTCTCCTGAGAGAGGAATTCATTTTTCCTTTGTTTGTGCCAGGTTAATTGTAACCCTTCTTAATTTTCACATGATCCAAACATTTTCACATTTGTTTAGATATAACTCAATTATGCCCTCCTGCATATTCTATAAATATCAGCTATTGGAGTACAATTGTTTAGATATATTATCTTGAGATATTGTTCAGTATATAAGCATCCTTTTGAAAATCTGGCAAGGTTTGTCTTCTTGCCCTGACTGATAGAATTGTCCTATTGAGCATTGATTAAATGTCTTTATTAAATGTCTGTTATTTACTGGTATTCATGTACATTTTACTAAGTATATTAATAACTAGCAAAATTAAAAACAAAACTGCTTCAATCAATTCCTATAGTTCAGCTGTTGAACCATTTAGCCAGCTATAATGATGTATTTGTTCTCATTGTGTTCATCGTTGATTATTGTTCTATTACTTTGTTCTGTTTAAACACATTTTCATTTTCTTTTTTTATTATTATTACTAGCTGATAACCTGGCATTGCCAGGGTATTTATTTATCCTAATCCTGTATTAGACAGGGAAAGCCCTGATTTTGGCGACAATTAAATTAGTTACAAATGTTTTCCCTGTGCCCCCAGAAGCCATACATTTGTCCTTAAAAAAATGAAAGGAGGGGGAGAGAGAGAGAGAGAGAGAAAGAGAGAGAGAGATAGAGAAAGAAAGAGAGAGAGAGAGAGAGAGAGAGAGAGAGAAAGAGAGAGAGAGAGAGAGAGAGAGAGAGAGAGAGAGAGAGAGAGAGAGAGATTGTAAGCCATCGACAGTAGTCCCATGATAAGATAAGTGGCAAATAAATGTAAGAAATGGTAATAACAATGCAGCTGGGGCTCGTTAATGTCATCTTCTGGTGATAAAAGGACGGATGGTGCCACGCCCTGGTTGCAGGAGTCAACGTTCATCATTCATTGTTCATTGGTCGTGGTTTGTTTGTGAGAGACACTTGGAGAAGTGATTAGCTTTCTGTAACCCTGATTCAAAGAGACACTTGGAGAAGTGAATTGCTTTGTAAGAGATTTTGTTTTGCATTCTGTTATCTTCTTGTCAGAGACTTTATTTATGTTTATTTTTGGGCTCGCAGCCAGTCTGAGCCGAGGACTGATAAAGTTCTTTCCTTTTAAGTTTGTCTGCCTGTCGTCTTTGAACGAGCGGAGAAGGGGGGACAGAACAGGGAACCAACAGGGAACCACCACCACCCCTCAAAATATGGTATCACAGGGTGGGAGGATGATTAAAGTAAGTATTGTAGTGAAACAAATCTTCAGAGATTTTGAGAAATTCTAGAAAGCCCCTATCTACGTAAATGATGCACTTACTATCTAAAAGCAATTAAATTAGTTACAAATGTTTTTCCTATGCCCCCAGAAGCCATACATTTGTCCTTAAAAAAATGAAAGAAGAGAGAGGGGGGGGGAAGAGAGAGAGATTGTAAGCCATCTACAGTAGTCCCATGATAAGATAAGTGGCAAATAAATATAACAAATGGTAATAATAGCAAAGTTTATCAGTAGTTTATAAGAGTTGCAAATAGCAGAATTCACTGTTTCCAACAGCGACCAATCAAATGAATGACAAAGATTCCAAGAAGGCATGAAAATGAGGGTCAATTCCTGTTGTGCTAAGTTTATCCCATAGATTCCTAGTAGAATTTAAAATAATAGCACACTTTAATGTCTATGTTGTTTCTTAGGGGCACCCTATTTCCCCAGAAGATATTTTGCAATGCTTAAACCGTGTGAGGAGGGATGCTGTTACGATGATTAGAGTCTCTGGAATTAATTACCACAAGTTCATTTTACCCAAGAGGAAACTGTATTAAGTTATATTATTTTTATATTATATTATTTTTAATCTACTTTATTTACAAATGCAAAAACGAAAGACAGGGAAGAGACATGAACCAAGAAAGCTAGTCTGTAACACCACATGTATTTTTCCAGCATAACTTTTGAGCTTCCCCAAAGCTTTTTTGTTTGGGGGGGGGGGGGAGGAGAAAAAAAATTCCAGGTTTGCAAAGTTACACACAGAGTTTCATCATTCTTTCCTGCGTGAGCTATTTCAATAGAGAAAATTCAGTGCAAGTTGCAAAGCCCTCTATTTTATTCTTCAAATCACCTATGTAAAAATAAATAGGCAGCATTTGCAGCGTTTAACAATCTCACAGTTAAGTTCTGAACTATTAATGGAACAAAAATATAATTCTGTCTTAATTTACATGTGTGATCCAGTGGTGGGTTTCAAAAATTGTTCGAACCTACTCTGTGGGAGTGGCCTCCTTTGTGGGAGTAGCTTGCTGCCCATGTGACTGGATGGGAGTGGCTTGCCGCCCATGTGACCGGATATAAAAATGCCAACAACACTTGTCAGAACCACCTTAAATTACCTCACACACAGCACTGGCATGCATAAGAATATGATGTAAACTTGTTTTTTAAAAGGCATCTTTGGTTTGCGTTAAAACAACTTCAACACCCGCAATGTTCTGATTGCACCACAAACGCAGGAGTCATCCTTACCTTTCACAGAGGCACTGAGTTTTATAAATATGAGCATGATAGTGTAGAATAATCATATCCAAGGACCAGTGGTGGGTTTCAAAAAATGTTGGAACCTCTTCTGTAGGTGTGGCCTGCTTTCCGGGTCCACTGGTGGAACCTCTTCTAACCGGTTCAGTAGATTTGACGAACCGGTTCTACCGAACTGGTGCGAACCGGTAGGAACCCACCTCTGGTGTGATCATATACTGTACACTACAAACCAATGAAGATCTGTTTTGTCCCAAACTTTCTTGCTAAAATATAATTTATAAAAAAATTCCAGGTTCTCAAAGTTGGAGACAGACATACATACATACATACATACATACAGACAGACAGACAGACAGACAGACAGACAGACAGACAGACAGACAGACATTTATGATTTTATTTCTTATAGTAGTTGACCAGTTTTTGTGCTCACAAGAGTTATAGACATATCTCTTTCCCACCATTATTACCATGGAAGTGCCACCTGAAAACATGCTTCCTCCAAGAGCTAGCTCTGGGTCTTCAGTTGTGTCCTTCTGAATGTATCTTCCTTAATGAATCACACTTCCTTCTAAAGTCATCAAGTTGCGGTTTGAGGTTAAGGTTTATTCGATTTATATGCCGCCCTTCTCCCAAGGACTCAGGGCGGCGTACAACATTAAAAGAAACACATACTACAAAAGTTAAAAAAGAAATTACATAGGATATCCCCAAACCCAATTAAAATTAACAATGACACATTTTTTTAAAAAGAATTCAAATTAAAATTAACAATAATCAATACTTTGATTTGTTTTGTTCAGGCCAGGCTGGCTTGCTGGAAAAGCCAACTTTTTAGGGCAGAGGTTGGGGATTATATGAAGCTCCGGGTGCAGCTCATTCCAGAGGGAAGGTGCTCCCACAGAGAAGGCTCTCCCCCTGGGGGTCACCAGTCGACACTGTCTGGCCGACGGCACCCTGAAGAGACCAACTCTGTGGGATCGCACTGGACGGTGGGAGGCTACCGGTGGCAGTAGGTGGTCTCGCAGGTACCCTGGGCCTAAGCCATGGAGCGCTTTAAAGGTCATAATTAGTACCTTGAAGTTAAGGGCCACCCCATGGTAACCGTGTCCACAGGTAAAGTATGCTAAGGAAAGTTTGGAATGATGGCCGAGTAGACATCTCAAACCAATTTGTTGCAGCAGATTGAGGTTTGTAATCTACTTACGAAAGACCAGGACTTGAGACCACGAAGGTGAGAGAAACAGGTTTATTTGATGCATCGAGTTCAGCGTGTTCACACACCAAAATCTGAACTGCCTGGGCTCTGCCCAGGATGCGACTTTTATGCCGTGTTCCACACTGTGCATTCTCAAGGCGTTTCCATACACGAGACAAACATGACATTTCAAAAAGGGGAAGTTCACTTTGGAATGTTACAGGGAAGTACATAGGAGAAATACAAAAAAGAGAAGTTCCTATAATGTCTTAAGCTGTCAGCAGTTTTTACCTCTGTTCTATCTCTCACCCACGCCTGGCTTCCTGTACCCCTCCTTTACAGGGTCTTGCCACACTGTTCAGCCCTATTTTTAATATTTATACTTATGAGGAAGTTGGAGAGAAAGTTCACTCCAGCTAAAAGTCAACTTTGGAACTCCAGGGCACTAGAATGAAAAGCCAAACTAATATGAATTTATAAGGTCCATTCTATTAAGACCACCTAACCTGGCCAGCCACTGGTGGGTTTACCTGTGCACCCCCTCCTGCATCAAATTGAAGTTTGGGTCCAAGCTATTTGAAATTCAAATAGGATTAAATGAACAATTAACTTTGAAACCAAGAGAAGTTCATCTGTCACTAGAGTTGCTACCAGAAGGAAATATTTCTAGAATTTAGAGATACTTGTAAAATGGAATAGATTTAAGACACGGAAATATCATTTTAGAAAGAAAGAGAAGAAGACTTCATGCTTTGTACTTTCGTGGTCTGCTATATTGCTAGAAAAAACCTTTTCATCCTGCCCATCTGAGGAATCCCTTAGCACAAAAGGAATTACCAGGAGATCACTACTCTGTCACTCTCCAAAGCTCCAGAAGGAATGTACAGATAAAGTAACTAATACATCTTGAATGGCAGCAGGAGCAGACAGATGCAATGGGAAGGGGGAGAGATAAGGGTTACATAAAACTGTTGGAACTACCCAGACAGTTTTCAATGAGATTAAGCCCAGATGAATGTAAACCCCCAGAAGTAATTTACATTTGATGCCGGTGAAAGCAAACTAATGTACATCTGAAGAATAATTCATATCTACTGCTGTGTAATAAAATTACTTAGGAATGTTTAAAAAAAAGGAGGTGTCACAGCAGGAAGAGTTAAAAATACACATAGACACACTTATAGATAGCAGACAAAGTCCAGAGGAAGCTTAAAACGACTGAACAGTCAATTATGTCTGGGAAGTGAATAGGAAATAATATTTGGACTGAGTTTTGGGCTGAGAAAATACAAACTGGCTCTATTATCAAACAAAAACGGACTGAAATATCTGCTGCTTAGACACACATTTAAATGCAGGTATTAGAAAGATTAGTTTATGTGACTATTCTGTCAGAATCACAAGTTCCCATTTTGGCATCTCAGGAAGCATAGGAAGAATGATGCCATTTCACATTCTGGTGGACACATTTGCCTCGTAAATGTCCTCTCCCAAACTAGGAGAAAATTGCCTAAAATGTTGGTTTTTAAAAAAACAAAAAGGCTAAATAAAAAGCCTTTCATTTTTTCAGGTTTTAAAATCATTCAATGCCCACCCACCCCTTTCCAAGTAAGAAAATAAAAAAAGATTCATTGATTCCAGTTGTACTGTAGGGACAGCAAATGTGGCCTTGTGATCTGCTTTATAACCATAATAGTTTTATATCATTCTAGAAAAGAAGGGGATGGTTCAGAATTAAGCGTTCAAGGAAACAAACAGGACCTATTTGGTTCTTTTCAGAGGTGGGTTCCTACCAGTTCGCACCTATTCGGTAGAACCGGTTCATCAAATCTACCGAACCGGTTAGGAGAGGTTCCACCAGTGGACCCGGAAAGCAGGCCACACCTACAGAGGAGGTTCCAAACTCTTTTGAAACCCACCACTGCTCCTTGGATATGATTATTCTACACTATCATGCTCCTATTTATAAAACTCAGTGCCTCTGTGAAAGGTAAGGATGACTACTGCGTTTGTGGTGCAATCAGAACATTGCGTGTGTTGAAGTTGTTTTAACGCAAACCAAAGATGCCTTTTAAAAAACAAGTTTACATCATATTCTTATGCATGCCAGTGCTGTGTGTGAGGTAATTTAAGGTGGTTCTGACAAGTGTCGTCGGCATCTTCATATCCGGTCACATGGGCGGCAAGCCACTCCCATCCAGTCACATGGGCGGCAAGCCACTCCCACAAAGGAGGCCACACCCACAGAGTAGGTTCGAACAATTTTTGAAACCCACCACTGGTTCTTACCATACAAGCAAGCACTGCTAGTGAAGCCTACTATAGTTCCTTACTATTAGTAGATCCCACATAGTTAGATCCTATCAGGAGTCATAGGATCATTCTCAAATCCAAGGAACAGGCAAGGACAGACAAGACTATCTAGAAGATGTCTAAGATGCGCAGTTCTGATGAGACACAGTGAAAATTGAAGGTGAGCTAAGGTAGGTTTTCAGTCACAAACAAGTATGAGAGCAGAAAGTGAGTTTGCTTAAATACATCAGGTTGGGGATCTTCCCAAAGGACTGTTAATTAATCATTTGGGAGAAGTCCTGTTTCTGTAAACCTCAGATGGTGTTGCACTGTCCTTAAAGCTTGAGTTGTCGTCAATCGATCTTATAGCAATAGCAATAGCAGTTAGACTTATATATCGCTTCATAGGACTTTCAGCCCTCTCTAAGTGGTTTACAGAGTCAGCATATCGCCCCCCACAGTCTGGGTCCTCATTTCACCCACCTCGGAAGGATGGAAGGCTGAGTCAACCCTGAGCCGGTGAGATTTGAACAGCCGAACTGCAGAACTGCAGTCAGCTGAAGTAGCCTGAATTGCTGCATTTAACCACTGCACCACCTCGGCTCTTGATTGATAATTGTTATTTAAGTTATTTCCTGACTTCTTTCCATTTATCATGGCTTTATTCCTATGTGGCAGCTGAATTATTCTATGTTTCTGCCACCAACACCATTGGTGGAGCAATTTGGATAAAACTGTAGAACAGTTGAGACTCGTGAGTCACAAATTGACAGTGTTATTTTGCAATGGAAGATGCACACAAACAAACTCACACATGGAGAGAGAGAGAGGGAGGGAGGGAGGGAGGGAAATCTCTTCAGAGATATTATGATCCAAAGATTCAATTAAATACATAAATTGCTATTGAATCAGCATGGATTGCTTGGCATTTAACGTATTTGTAAAATCACAGGTAGACGGGAAAACTAATTAGTTTGAACCAGTTCTGATAATGAAATTGTGCATATCAAATAACTATCCCCTTACCATTCACTACTCTGTTATGCACAATATCCTATTAGTATAGATTAAATCACTGCACTGCTGTTTAGCAGGGAGAAAGAAAGGTTGAGAAATTTGCTGAACTCGTCAGACATTTGAAAGACCCTGTTTGACACATGTGAGTTATAAAAGAAGACAGTCATGTTGGATGCTGGTTGCCAGAGAAGAAACTGAGGGGAAGAAATCACCATTCAATACAAAGGACACTGTCTAGAAATCCCACTGAGACAAATCCTCTCCTCCTGGTGCTTTTGAGCATATGGCAGATGCTGCTAGATTTTCACTTCTCCTGAGAAGATTACACACACACACACACACACACACACACAAACGCACAAATGCACAAACGCACAAACACACACACACAACCTTTAGAGATAGAGTGTCAACCTCTTTGGAGAACCAGATTAGAAGTTCTAGCAGTAGTCCATCATTACCCAACCCAGTTTGAAGACAGTCCATTTTGATTCATTCTTAGCTTCAGATTCATGGAAATGGAAGTGGTTGGTGATGATGATGATGATGTTCAGGAGTCTGTATTTTTCTTTTAACTAATAATGTGATGGAGTCCCAGCTGTTCAGTCCAACCAGATCTGTTTATGTCTCCCTGACTGGACCATCCAGAAAGACTCAAGTCTGTGATTGCAGCATTTGTAAGCAACTCCTTCAAGAAATTCTGTATTTACCTGGATTACAGGGTAGCATGTACCTCTATGGACAGCTATAATTTTTTTTCTCTCTTTGAGATTTAGATTAATGCAGTTTTATTGCAGAAGCCATATCTATGCAAGATCTATTGCAAATCTCCAAAGACCAAAGAGAATTGAAATTATTGAATTGAAATTATTGAAATGACATTTCCCCCCCCCTCTCTCTCTCACACACACACACCAGAGGTGGGTTACTCTGGTTCACACCTATTCGGTAGAACCGGTTCGTCAAATCTACCGAGCCGGTTAGAAGAGGTTCCACCAGTGGACCCGGAAAGCAGGCCACACCTACAGAAGAGGTTCCAAAATTTTTTGAAACCACCACTGGTGGGTGTGTAATGTCCCGCAGTTATCTACACATAATAATGATCTAGCAATATTTCCTTATACATTTTAGGGACCTTTCCTTACATAACTGGTGTTTTCTTTCATACTTTTGGATTTCTAATGTCTGTTTCCGTTAGTTAGCAATTGCTAAAACCAATCCCACGTGAAAAAGTATTCAAAGCCTTCTTGATTTTAATTGTCAATTTATTTATTCCTGCACATTGTAATATTTATTTATTTACATATCTCTGTTTTTCCACTGTTGTGCAAAGACAATTCCAGCAGCTGCTAACATGTGTAAAATTAAATATATATTATACTCCCTTTCAAATAGCCAACAAAATATTTCTGGTTTTAATTCCATATCTTGCTTTACGATTGCTTCTAACCACTAACTTCTGAATAGCTACTTAGACCGACCTAAGTACTAATTCATAATTTCATATCCGGTCACATGGGCAGCAAGCCACTCCCATCTGGTCACATGGGCAGCAAGCCACTCCCATCCGGTCACATGGGTGGCAAGCCACTCCCACAAAGGAGGCCACGTCCACAGAGTAGGTTCCAACAATTTTTGAAACCTACCACTGACACACACACACACACACACACACACACACACACACACACACATTCTGATAGAGCAATTCATATCTCTTTCAATTTTTGTCATCACAAGTCTTGCTCTGAAGCTAATGCAGCTTTTCATAAGTAAACGCCTGCATTTTCCTTTTTGTCTTTTAACCATAGCAATCACTTGCTCAAAATAGTTCTATGAACTTTCTAAGCCTCCTATAATCTTTTACAAGATTTACCTCTATTGTGTCCATCCTTAATATCTCCTTTAGTCTCTGTGTACTCTCCAATCAGTTCAGACAGGCTAATCCAATAATCCTATCACTGATCCTGTAGTTCGAGTGACTAGTGGTAATCTGATCTCAAGCATAACTCTGAACTGAGGACAGATCTAGCAATCACTGAATCCAATATAATTTGGCACTACTCATACAGATGTCTTAAACACACAGACACACACACACACACACACACACACAATTCATATGAACTGTTTGTTCAAAAACCTACAACTATAGCAAAAACTCATAAGTATTGGTTGACAGGACTGAATATGATCCTATCATCGTAAAGTGCTGCTATACTCATATGAGTTTTATGCCATCCACCCTCTTAGCTTCTGTCAATTTTATGTAATTGGCAGTAGAAAAAAAAATATTGCAACTCAGAATATCGTTCGCTTCCTATAAGAGCCTTATTTGTGAGATGTGAAGCTAGAGAGTCATTTGGTCTTATAGTTAAGGCACCAGGCTAGAAAGAGGGATATAGCAATAGCTATCCAAACCAAGCATTTTGAGGAATACATTCTTACTAAAGATCTCAGTAATATTATGAGAAGTGGAGGCTATACCTTAACTACAGTATAAAACCACAGTATGAACCTTCCATCGAAGTAATCGTACAGCAAATAAAACATATATTTTTATGGAAAGAGGGTAAAACCCAACTGCCATCCAAAATATCTCAATATAATCCTTTACCAATCTCTTACATTTGGAAAACACCTTGAAGTAATTGGACAAAAATTGAAAACCAGGAACAACTTGATTAGGAAAATTGCAGGAACAGGCTAGAAAGTACAATCAAAAAGAGTGTGTATAGTGGCACAATCATTAGTATATTCTGTTGCCAAATGCTGTGCGCCTCTATGGTGAAGAAGTTGTCATACCAACAAGATTTATGTTCACCTTAATGACACAATGAGAATAATATCTGGAAGTCTTAAATCCACACCATACCACTGTGGTGCTCCAGAACAATAACACATATAATTCAAGAATGTTATCTTCAGGAAATTTCAAGGCACTTGGGATGATCTCATCACAGCCACACCAGAAGCAGTTCCATGGTTCGTTTCCTTAGATATTGAACTATAAAACCTTGATATTATATGACTCCATATTATGGTGATTTTATTATGGTATTATCTTAATGTAATATTTTATTGCCTATTTGCATTGTCTGTATAAACATATAACCATATACATACACACATACATACAGGTTCTGTGTCATCGTCATCATCATGATGGACCAGTCCATTGCGGGATGAAGACTTTTGATCAAATATGGGCCCCTCAAATATTTTATTGGAAATAACATATTAGCACAGATCTGGTGAAAACCAACTCAGAAGGTTCCCGTGGTTTTCACCTACTTAAAAGAGAAAGTTTTTCCCACAACCCCAAACAATGTCACCTGGTCCAATCAAGATGCGGTCTGATTGTCTGATGACCTCACTTCTCCTTCCATGATCCAGGTGTGAGAACGTCCTTGGTTCCCAAGAGAAACCCCTCCATATCCCTCAGCTCCAGTGTGGCAACATTGAAGGTCCAAAATGCTTCCGGTCAGTTCAGCTTCAGGGTTGACATACACGTTGGTTGAAAGTCCTTCAGCTGACTTCTGTGCCTAAGGACTAAATCCTTGGTTTTCCTGTTCCTAATCCAGCACTCTAAGCACTATTCCACACTGGCTCTCAGTAATCGCTATATCAAATCGTCTCTCATATGCAAAGGTGGGTTCCTACCAGTTCGCACCTATTCGGTAGAACCGGTTCGTCAAATCTACCAAACCGGTTAGAAGAGGTTCCACCAGGGGACCCGGAAAGCAGGCCACACCTACAGAAGAGCTTCCAAATTTTTTTGAAACCCACCACTGGTCCCTGGATATGATTATTCTACACTATCATGCTCATATTTATAAAACTCAGTGCCTCTGTGAAAGGTAAGGATGACTACTGCGTTTGTGGTGCAATCAGAACATTGCGTGTGTTGAAGTTGTTTTAACACAAACCAAAGATGCCTTCTAAAAAACAAGTTTACATCATATTCTTATGCATGCCAGTGCTGTGTGTGAGGTAATTTAAGGTGGTTCTGACAAGTGTCATAGACATCTTCATATCCGGTCACATGGGTGGCAAGCCACTCCCATCCGGTCACATGGGTGGCAAGCCACTCCCACAAAGGAGGCCACACCCACAGAGTAGGTTCGAACAATTTTTGAAACCCACCACTGCTCGTATGTCATATATACCAGACCTGAAAGTATTGGACTGCTTTCTATTTGTTTAGTTCAGAGGTAATTGCAGCAGCAATTAAAGTGAGACTTTGTTTATGCATAAATAAATAATAATATACAGCTCCTCAGAAAGACTGGAGTTCTAGAAAACAACATTAAAACTTTAGATTGACAGAGATGATAACAAGCACGACACCCTTCAAACCGTCCAGTCTTTTAACTTACTTTGTTCTTTAACAAGCTTCATCAGTTTCTGATTCAGTTTAAACTCTGCTATTTTGATAGGTGCTTAACCAAAGTGCATACACATTTCCCTGCGTATTTTCAATATTTTCCTTTGCTAGGTGAAAACAGGTCTTGGGGAAACACTACAGGGGCAGATGTGAAAGGAGTAACTGCATGTCTCTATTCTTTTTAATATCGTTACCTTTGCTTAAATGTTAAATTTCCACTCAGAACAATAATTGCATGTTTATTGTAAATAGAAACCAAACGATGATTTGCTTTACAAATGATACATTTCAAAGGTTTAAGAGGTAGTAGTTTAGTACTTTTTTTTTTAAAAAAAATGGATGATTGCAGAAGCTAGAATTCAGTTTGATTATTAGAAAGCTAATCCTGCTGAGATAATAAGTTGAATGCACGTCTATGAATAAAGCTGTATCATAACATACAATATAGCTATTTTAATGGAGATGCCAATCGGTGGAGAATACATTCCTCTAGTCTGCCAAGTAAATTTGGGTTTTTTTTTTCACAACTACTAAAGATAGAAGTCCTGTCTTTCTTTCTCTCTAAATCCCTAAAATTAAAGAAAAGAGTAATAAAAGAGGCTTAAGAATATAAATTCAAGGTCATGGTTTTGTTTTTACTTGAAAATTACATGCCTGATGGCCCTTTCTAGGACTTAAAAGGGTTCTACTACAAGACGCAAAACAGGGGGAAAAAATGAATATGCTGATGTCAGGATAAATTTGATCCCTAATCCTCAATGGTGATTTAAAACCAAAGGAGAAAATAGAAGCTTAGTTGATTAACTTTAATTGCCGTAAGCTTTTAACTTGTAGGATCTATTTATTCAGTGTTTAAAAATCACTTCCTGTAGCCTTCCCACTTGAGAACGTATGGAATCCTGATCTAACTTTATCTTCTAGTATTTGAAGTTCTTGTAAGTAGGTGGTATCTTCTAAGATATCATGATTGCTGAAAATTTCAATATACTCCTTCTATCTTTGTGTGATCATCTTTCAGTCAGTTACTATATGTCCACTGGTGTTCTTTAATACATCAATTTCAAGAGACGAGGTGGCGCAGTGGTTAGGGTGCAGTACTGCAGCCACTTCAGCTGACTGCTAGTTCTGCAGCTCGGCGGTTCAAATCTCACCGGCTCAGGGTTGACTCAGCCTTCCATCCTTACGAGGTGGGTAAAATGAGGACCCAGATTGTGGGGGCGATATGCCGACTCTGTAAACCGCTTAGAGAGGGCTGAAAGCCCTATGAAGCGGTATATACGTCTAACTGCTATTGCTATTGCTAATTTGAAGTTTGAAAGCCCTCCTGAATTTAGATATCCATTTTTTTTAAAGTTTCAATTTCTCCAACATTTTTTCAATCTCAGAGGTTTTACCCTTATTTTTTCTTAATGCCGTTCCTTGTTTTTTCTCTATTTCCATTTTGTATGTCTTTATGGATGTTGTAATTTTTCTGCTTGCCTTTTTTCCTCTGAAATCCTTTGTTAATTTCCCTTTTTTGGGTCTTTCTTAGCTTTGGTTTCTCTTCTTAGAAATTTCCACTTTGTTCTCACATCCAAGAGCATCTCATGAAATTGATATTCTACTTCCGCATACCTTTTCTTCATTTTAAACCTCTGCCAAAGTCTTAATACTGAATTCCATAGTTAATGTCATTGGCTCTTCCCATTGAACTGCCAAAAGAAAAATATTAAGTCCTTTGAAGAGCTGATGAGTTTCACTCACAGCTTTACAGCAGAATATAATTCCATTTATTGAAGTGCTTAAGGAGACAAACAAATTATTCAAGCTTTGAAGATAACACAACAGATCAATTAATAACACCTTCCAGGTACAAAGGAGGAAAGTGGTGAGAACACAACTGGCCAAATAAAAAAAGCTATTCTGATTAATTGGTCAATTGATATTTTGATATTTGATATTTTATTAATATTTATAGGCCGCCCTTTTCCCCGAGGGGACTCAGGACGGCTTACATAAAATAGGGAGGGGGGATATAAACAATAAACATAAAACAATACATAAGAGTAAAATAGTACACAACATTCATTCTTCATTCGGGTGGGGATAGATTGTGATCTTATCCCCAGGCCTGATGGGATAGCCAGGTCTTAAAGGCTGTGCGGAAGGTCTGGACGGTGGTGAGGGTACGAATCTCCACGGGGAGATCGTTCCAAAGGGTCGGAGCTGCTACTGAAAAGGCCCTCCTCCGCGTAGTTGCCAGTCGGCACTGACTGGCGGATGGAACTCGGAGGAGGCCCAATCTATGTGATCTTATAGGTCGCAGGGAGGTAATTGGCAGGAGGCGGTCTCTCAAGTACGCAGATCCACTACCATGGAGGGCTTTATGGGTGGTAAGTAGCACCTTGAAGCGCACCCGGAGATCAACAGGTAGCCAGCGCAGCTCGCGGAGGATAGGTGTTATGTGGGCGAACCGAGGTGCACCCACAATCACTCGCGCGGCCGCATTCTGGACTAGCTGAAGCCGCCGGATGCTATTGCACTGAATCTATATCTTACTAATTTGATTTAATTTAGTCTGATTTATTTCATTTGTTTTAACCTTCGGTTGAGCAAAATGGTGCATAATAAGGCAACAAAATTTTAAATCAACATAATTTAAGTAGGCTAACTTACAAAATGCATCCAAAATCCAGGACCTATGACAGCTGTGGGATTAAAACTTGGCCAAGTTATGGCTGCTTCAGGGCTGCATGCCACTTTCTGTGGCAAGTCACAGTCAGCGACTGCCATTTCCAATATTCTCTGCCAGCTTCTCATGGGGAAAGTCGGCAGGGAAGCCAACAGGAAATCAGAAAAGGAAATCCAGCAGGCAGACTACTGATGAAAGAAATGTCCTTCTGGGTTCAGCTCCAAGTGGGGGAAAAGACACTGGAGACATGGAGGCTGCTTGGAAAGAGGGTTTATTGTTGAATAGGGCCACATGGCTTGAGCCCTGAACAGAAAAGGTGATCACATGCTTCAATGTTGGTGGAGAAGAAGAGAAGGGCTGAAGGAGGGGCTTGCTAGGCTTTTTATAACCTGTTCAGTCCCACCTCTCTGTTTCCTGTTCCTGTGTAAGAAATGTATTCTGATTGGTTGTCAGACTCCCATGGGGCCATGCAGGGGCTACTCTCTAGGCTGTGTTTTGAATCCAGGTATGGATGAGTTCTCAGATGCCATGTGGTCAGTTGAGTAAAGGGCCAATATTATCATGCTTTCCTGTAGCTGAAGTGGAGAAGTCTTTATTATGTAAAGTGGACTAGCTTGGCCTTCTTAATGTCCCATTAACAGTGGGGATGGGCAGGAAGCTACAGGCAACTATTCTGTCTTTTAAAACATGTTTCTTTCTTTTCGTATCCAGAGAAATATTCTGCCTTTTCAATATTTCCTAGGATATTTCATTTTTTTCTGGGAGAGGGCTGGATGGTAACTTCCCACACTACCATTAGCAAATGATCAGCTTCCTTAGATGGCAGATGCTTCCCGGTGTGGGAAGGAGGCAGGATGTGCATATGGTTGTGAAAGGGGCACCGCACAGGTCAGGCAAGAATACAAGATAGTGTGTGAAGGGCACCATGTAGCTTAAGGAGGGCAGGCAGGAATGCACAAGTGTTAAGTAAGGCATATTTCAGAAATGACGGTCCGATGAATGGCATCTTGTGAAATAAATATATAAATCCAAGAACTGCAGAGAAGAACAACAGAGTGAGTGAGCCAGAAGAAACAGTCTAATATAGGAAAGAATTGAGACAAATGGAGCATTTGAGAGAAATAAAGGTGCCTTATAGCAGAAGAAGAATAGCAATAGCAATAGCAAAAGCAGTTAGACTTATATATCGCTTCATAGGACTTTCAGCCCTCTCTAAGCGGTTTACAGAGTCAGCATATTGCCCCCAACAACAATCCGGGTCCTCATTTTACCCACCTCGGAAGGATGGAAGGCTGAGTCAACCCTGAGCCGGTGAGATTTGAACAGCCGAACTGCAGAACTGCAGTCAGCTGAAATAGCCCGCAGTGCTGCGTTTAACCACTGCGCCACCTCGGCTCTTCAAGAACCCAGTTAAAGGGTGGGTGGGGAACAATTTCCTGTTTTAATAATAAAACTAAAGGACTGTGAACGTTTGAATTGGTTGAATTAATGAAATCCGTGATGGATAAGCATATTATTTGTATATTTGAGTTTCAATTGGATGATGCTGAATTTAGAATTAGCAGTGAGTGAGAGAGAAAGCAAGTTTAATTATCCTGGTCAAACACAAGAGGAGGAGGAGGAATACTCTGTGTGTGTGTGTGTGTGTGTGTGTGTGTGTGTGTGTGTGTGTGTGTGTGGTGTGTGTGTGTGTGTGTGTGTGTGTGTTTTCTCTTATTACCCTGTACCAGTTCTTTTTCTTATCTCAGAGTTGCATTGAACCAAAAGTGCCATGGTACATGGCTGAGAAACCAAGGTCTTTGTGGCTTCTGCGCCAGTTTTCACACCAGCACTAATTCAACAACTTTTTCTCTGCACATTGTCGTCTTATTTTCTTACGCCAGCTTGGGGGCTGCCACCCAACTTTATATATCTTCTTTGACATGAAGAGAACCGAACCAAAGAAGCCTATCTAAAATCCTGACAGTGAATGTGACTTAATTTCTGCCACAGACAATTTAGTTCTTACCGTCATTTAAATGCTACAGCTTTTATTTCTCTGCACCAGCTATTTTATATTAAATGTTCCAATAATAGAATAAGTCCTGGGGGAGACCCAACATACATTTCCTTGTCAAGATGAGGATTCTTATCTGACTACTTCAGTGGTGGGTTTCAAAAATTGTTCGAACCTACTCTGTGGGTGTGGCCTCCTTTGTGGGAGTGGCTTGCCGCCCATGTGACCGGATGGGAGTGGCTTGCCGCCCATGTGACCGGATATGAAGATGCCGACGACACTTGTCGGAACCACCTTAAATTACCTCACACACAGCACTGGCATGCATAAGAATAGGATGTAAACTTCTTTTTTAAAAGGCATCTTTGGTTTGCGTTAAAACAACTTCAACACACGCAATGTTCTGATTGCACCACAAACGCAGGAGTCATCCTTACCTTTCACAGAGGCACTGAGTTTCATAAATATGAGCTTGATAGTGTAGAATAATCATATCCAAGGACCAGTGGAGGGTTTCAAAAAAATTTGGAACCTCTTCTGTAGGTGTGACCTGCTTTCCGGGTCCACTGGTGGAACCTCTTCTAACTGGTTCGGTAGATTTGATGAACCGGTTCTACCAAATAGGTGCGAACTGGTAGGAACCCACCTCTGAACTATTTCTACTTTAGTACAGGAAAGCTAAAAAATGAAAACAAGCCATCCCAGTCAGACAATCCAGATGGAATCACGTAATGAATGTTTCTATAACTACAAAGGGAGTCACTGTGTTATGAACTTTTTATACGAAGGCATTGAGGCAGTTTGACAAAATACTGGTAAAACGGCGGGGATGGAAAGAAAACTGGAGGAACTCAAAAAGGTCAAATCCCAATTTGGTGCTTGTACAAAGCACGTCATTTTAGCAATAGCAATAGCAGTTGGACTTATATACCGCTTCATAGGGCTTTCAGCCCTCTCTAAGCGGTTTACAGAGTCAGCATATTGCCCCCAACAACAATCCGGGTCCTCATTTCACCCACCTCGGAAGGATGGAAGGCTGAGTCAACCCTGAGCCAGTGAGATTTGAACAGCCGAACTGCAGAACTGCAGTCAGCTGAAGTAGCCTGCAGTGCTGCATTTAACCACTGCGCCACCTTGATTTGATTATGAGAAGGCTTGAAAATTACTATGTCATTTCCAAATAGGAGCATCCTGTTTCAATGCATCACTGAATTGATCGAAGTCACGTTCTTAAAAACTAAGCAAATGCTTTTCTTTCTTTCTTTTTGATCTGATACTCAAAATCTTTATTTAGTAACAGCAATTCAACATGAATGCTTCAAATACACTTGTAATTAACGATGTACATTTGCAAAATATTTCTTCCCCCCCCCCATAGTCAAATTAATGTAGTTTATGGATAGACAAATCTGTCAGTTTCCGTTTCCACCCATCCAGTTTTCATAAACTTTACATTTTTTCCCAATCACAGTTTGCAAATGTTAATACTTTTTTAACAAACCATCCAGAAAGTTCTCATTCACTTCAACTAACTAAATCCAAAAAGTCAAACTATTTTCACTCAGAAAAAAACAACATGTAGTTTCTTGGTATCTCCATGTTAAAGCTAGCGAATGTGTAAAGCTGGGGAACTAATTTAGCGCTATAAACCTGCTTGGAGGCACATGAAAGCCAGATATAGAATTAAGCACACTAGTACTTCTGTCTGCATCCATGTTTAAGTTTCAATTTCTCCAATATTTTTTTTTTCAATCTCAAGGGATTTGCCCATTACACTATTTTTTTTAAAGCAAATTTGTGTAAATTAGTACTTCAAACCACACCAAACAAAAGTTTCACTGTATAGTGTAAAGAGCCGAGGTGGCGCAGTGGTTAAATGCAGCACTGCAGGCTACTTCAGCTGACTGCAGTTCTGCAGTTCGGCTGTTCAAATCTCACCGGCTCAGGGTTGACTCAGCCTTCCATCCTTCCGAGGTGGGTAAAATGAGGACCCGGATTGTTGGGGGCGATATGCTGACTCTGTAAACCGCTTAGAGAGGGCTGAAAGCCCTATGAAGCGGTATATAAGTCTAACTGCTATTGCTATTGCTATAATCAAACCAGTGGCCTTATAATTCAGCTTTCTAAGTGGTTCTTTGCGCATTTCATAGAAAAGGCAAGAATGATGGCTTTTCCTTGCATCTATATTCATGGGTAGCTATCTTGGGAAATGAAATTCCATTGATAAGTTTAATATTAATTTATTATTTTTATATAAAGGCAAAAAGCAGGATGTGGATGGGAGGGATAGGAAAGGGACAGAGAGGAAAAATACCGTAGAAAGATACATTATATCCAGTTTCAAAAATGAACACATTGTCACATATCATAAACCCAATATAATGTTGGTGTCTTATTACTTAGTCTTCATCCAGCAATAACCTTTGTTGTTGCATTCCATATTTAATCCATACCTTTTCACAGGGTGATTAATTCCAGTTTCTAAGAACTCAAAATTACATCCACATCTTTAAATTATACTGACCTTTATAATACTATATTAATAAACCTATGAATATGAAACCCGAGTGGAACAATAATGAGATATAACTGTTCATTTAGCTTTTGTAGCATAATGGGACTGGCAGCCCAGTATTTTTAAACATTCTCTGAGGACCAATAAAGAAAATTATGATGCACATGATGGTGTACAGCATACTGATAAAAACATAAGCCAGAAAACTTCAGTTTAAATTGCAACTCGGGCACGAATTCATTAACAGCACAATTGGGCTCTAAGGATGGGCGACAAGAGAGGGGTAAGTAATGAAACATTCATGATAACATGTTCTGTCCCCCCCTTCTCCGCTCGTTAAACAGACAACAGGCAAACAACTTAAAAGGAACTCTCTTTATCAGTTCTCAGCTCAGACTGGCTGTGAGCCCAAAATAAACGTAATTACAGTCTCTGCCTGAAGATAACGGAATGAAAAACAAATCTTTCTTACGGCAACACAAGTTGAACAAAACGAAAGCAAAGCACTTCTTCCAAAGTCTCTATGAATCAGGGTTACAGAAAAACAAAGCACTTATCCAAGTGTATCTTACATAAACCACGACCGATGATCAATCAATGTTGAACGAGCCAAGGAACGTTGACTCCTGCAACCAGTGTGGCACCATCCATCCTTTTATCCCCAGAATATGCCCCTAATGAGCCCCAGCTGCACAATTAACGTTGCATCCCGAAAAGACTCACAGAAGACTGTTGCTGAGTCACAACAATAACACTATCACACAAATATTAAAACTTACATAATTATATCACATAACAGAATTCAGATATATATTTTTTCTGCCATATTTTTGCATGAATGGCACTATTTTATCATGTGGGGTGCATGTCCAATCAGGAGATAACAGGGATAAATGGCCAAATGGAGAGCCTCCCTTTCCAGGAAAAGGTGTAACTGGTTCATAACACACAGTTGGGTGAAGGCCCAAGTTATTCACCGGGCTTGTCTGGAGAAGGATGAAAGGACATCCTTTTGTCTCTTTTCTGAGTGATAGCATTGGAAATGTTCCTTTTGTTGAACATCTTGGTGAGCACTTCACCCTTTGCAGTTTTACTGCAGAGTTTAGCAGATTCAAGTTTGGGCCTCACTTTGTGACTTCACTGGATAGATTTTAAATGCTGTGTTTCTTTTTAATATGACCTATGAAATCTTCATATTGGCCATTTGAAGACTGACTAGATGAATCACATTTTATTAAGAATAATTGCACATCCATTTTCCATAGGTCAACACTTAAATCTTCCCACCAGTGGTGGGAATCATTATTTTTACTACTGGTTCTGTGGGTGTGGCTTGGAGGGCGTGGTGTAGCTTGGTGGGCATGACAGGGGAAGGTTACTGCAAAATCTCCATTCCCTCCCAATCAGCTGGGACTCAGGAGGCAGAGAATAGATGGGGGCAGGACCAGTCAGAGGTGGTATTTACCGGTTCTCCAAACTACTCAAAAGTTCCACTACCAGTTCTCCAGAATTGGTCAGAACCCGCTGAATACCACCTCTGCTTCCCACCCAAACTAACAGGTTTATTCACATATCAATAGTTAGGAAATGAATATTTAAAATAAGAATATGATAAAACAACTATTATTTACTTTATCTGTAGAAAAAGGAAAACTCAGTAAAAATCACGTTTTGTGAACACTGAAATAGATGTTCAAAATAAAATGTCCTTGAACCTTCAAATCAGAGGTGGGTTCCTACCAGTTTGCACCTATTCAGTAGAACTGGCTCGTCAAATCTACCGAACCAGTTAGAAGTTTCCACCAGTGGACCCGGAAAGCAGGCCACACCTACAGAAGAGATTCCAAAAAATTTTGAAACCCACCACTGGACCTTTCCTTACATAATTGGTGTTTTCTTTCATACTTTTGGATTTCTAATTTCTGTTTCCGTTAGTTGGCAATTGCTAAAACCAATCCCACGTGAAAAAGTATTCAAAGCCTTCTTGATTTTAATTGTCAATTTATTTATTCCTGCACATTGTAATATTTATTCATTTACATATCTCTGTTTTTCCACTGTTGTGCAAACACAATCCCAGCAGCTGCTAACATGTGTAAAATTAAATATATGTTATACTCCCTTTCAAATAGCCAACAAAATATTTCTGGTTTTAATTCCATATCTTGCTTTACGATTGCTTCTAACCACTAACTTCTGAATAGCTACTTGGACCGACCTAAGTACTAATTCATAATTTCATATCCGGTCACATGGGCGGCAAGCCACTCCCATCCGGTCACATGGGCAGCAAGCCACTCCCATATGGCCACATGGGTGGCAATCCACTCCCACAAAGGAGGCCACACCCACAGAGTAGGCTCCAACAATTTTTGAAACCCACCACTGCTTCAAATGTGTGTCTAGCCTATGAAAACCACTTTTAGTAAGCGCCAGGTAGCTAATGGAGTCTAGGCATTGCCAAATCAATAAACAAATAAAAACGTTTCTGTTAACAGAACACCGGGAGCTCCATAAGACATGCTGTAACTTTTTCAGAGTTTTTTTCAACTCCAGTTTCAGTTTTAGATGCACAGATTGAAAGCCATTTAACTTAGCGGGACTTAAATATTTGCAAATGTATCTTAAATAACACTGTCATTAAAATCAGTCAAGTCATGTGTGAAAGTTTGGCTGAGTGCTGTACTAAGTGTTTTTCTTCAAATAGTAGTCAGGGAACAAACTGAAATGTCATGCAGACTTCTTAGGCAGTAGAGGAAGGAACAGCAAATAAAAGGGTTTCTTTATGTAAAAAAATGGAGGATGGGATGGCAAAATTTGTGATACACAAACTATCTTCCAAGCCAAAGAATGTTCTCCTCTCCCACAAAATGCCCTCGTCCTTTCTCGCCCGGACTACTGTTACGCTCTCTACATGGGGCTGCCCTTGAAGAGCACCCAAAAGCTTCAACTGGTCCAGAATGCGGCTGGGCGGGTTATCATGGGGGCACCCAGGTACTCTCATGTTACACCCCTTTTAGGTGGCCTGCACTGGTTGCTGGTTGTCTTCCGGGTGCGATTCAAGGTACTAATTATGACCTTTAAAGCGCTCCATGGCTTAGGCCCAAGATACCTGCGAGACCACCTACTGCCACTGGTAGCCTCCCATCGTCCAGTGCGATCCCACAGAGTTGGCCTCCTCAGGGTGCCGTCAGCCAGACAGTGTCGACTAGCGACCCCCAGGGGGTGAGCCTCCTCTGTGGGAGCACCTTCCCTCTGGAATGAGCTGCCCCCGGAGCTTTGTATAATCCCCGACCTCCGGTCCTTCTGACGCACCCTAAAAAGTTGGCTTTTCCAGCAAGCCAGCCTGGCCTGAACAAAACAAATCAAATTATTGATTACTGTTAATACAGTGGCTGGGATGGGACAGAAAAAGCAGAGAATATATATATACACATACCAATATACTATTTTTGGGCATACTAGGGGTTGTGACTCTAAATACATACCTACTTCCCTAGCTCAGCTGATAAAGGAGGAGAACCTTGTGGCTTAGTGGTTAACACAACTGCCTAAGATGTAATACAGCACAGGTTCTAATCCTAGTAAGGGTATGACTAGCTGATGAGAGCTAAATAGCTTGAAATAGATCTATACCAGTCTCCCTTTATTTATTTATCAGCACAAATACAACACAAATGTAACAAAGGCAACAGTAAAAATATTGGGTTTCTGTCTGGATGGTCTCTTGTGACGAGCCGATAGACAGAGAAAGGAAGCAGTGGGCTTCCTCCCATATTTGGGCATACCAGGGGTTGTGACACTATATATATATTCTCTGCTTTTTCTGTCCCATCCCAGCCAGTATTCCTTCCCTATACTGTTGCCTTAGCTTTGCTGTTCATCACTCTTTTAATCATTCTTCTCTGCATTGCCAGTTCTAGCCCGCATTCTAGGATTTTGTTCATTCTCACTCTTCTTTGCTTTACAGCCCGAATAACATTTCTCCTGCCCAGACCTCTATTTCCTCTTAGAGAGAAACTGCATATCCTTCACCAAAGACACACACACACTTCTATCTTGGATGGTTAACTTCTTCACTGAGCATGAAGCTTTGGGAAGGATGCACATGGAGCAGTGAGGGAAGAAAGGGATAACACCTAGCCATCCAGATCAGGCTAATCAACCCTGGCAATCAGTGGCGTGCCAGATGTTGCAGACAGATTTCCCTCACATCCCTCATTCCTCTCTTTAGCTCAATGCCAAATTCAGCCTGCGTTCCCATTGTTTTTATTCCCTTGCCAAGGATCCAACCTTCCTCTGCCTTTATTGTTATTATAATTACTATTATCTTGGGGGAAAGTTTATTTTTTTACAGAAAGCTGTAAAGAATTACCGTATTGATTGATATCGATAATTTGCAAGAGTTTGGGAATAAAAAATTGGAAATCCGATTATAATGAATCAATGTCCTTACGTTTTAAGGCATATAAAATATATTTAATTGGTATCAGGTATTCATATCCTGATTTGGGGGGGGGGAATCTGGCACATTCTGAGTCTGAAGTTGAGCACGTAACTGTCAATAATCTGAGAGTGATGAGTCACACTCAGTGGAGATGAATGCTGATTTTTTTAAAAAAATATTTTTATTATGCATTTTCCTTTATTCCACATCACATTTCCAGTTTTGTACCGGCTGTATCAATTCCTTTTTAAATATACATAGTATTATGCACTCTGATCATAGCCATTATTCTCATGGTCATATAGCATAATCTCTTTTAAATACATGATATTGTACATCAGAGTTATATCCTTCATTTTCATAGTTGTACAATAACACTCTGTATATTTCATGTTCTATGCATTTTAATCCATAATCACATACAGTCCGATATTAACATTGCTTACAATATGTATGTATGTACATATATATGTATGTGTTGTGATTCAGCAGAAGTTTGCTGTGAGTTGAGTCGGGATGCAGGAATAACAATGCAGCTGGGGCTCCTTAGTGTGGTCTTCTGGAGATAAAAGGACTGATGGTGCCACACTCTGGTTGCAGAAGTCAACGTTCATTCATTCGTTCATGGTTCGTCGTTTGTGTATGGAGAATTCAGTTCCATTCCTGTTTGAGTTTGTGAGACACTTGGATAAGTGATTTTGCTTCCTGAAAACCTGGTGCTGTAAGAGTTTTGTTTCTGCATTCTGCTGCGTAACCTTTGTTGTTCAGAGACTTTATCTATGTTTATTTTTGGGCTTGCAGCCAGCGTGAGCCAACTGATAAAGTTATTTCCTTTTAAGTCTGTCTGACTGTCGTCTGTGAATGAGCGAAGAAGGGGGGACAGAACATGTATGTATGTATGTATGTATGTATGTATGTATGTATGTATTTATTTATTTATTTCTAGTTTGTTTCAATGTACTAACACACAGGATACTTGCTCAGTTTATGATATTGATTGGGTAGCCCTTTTTTGGATACTAAAGCTTTCTGTATGGGTTTGTGTGTGTGTGTGTGTGTGTGTGTGTGTGTGTGTGAGAGAGAGAGAGAGAGAGAGAGAGAGAGAGAGAGAGAGAGAGAGAGAGAGAGAGAGAGAGAGAGAGAATCCAAACAAAAGAGAGATCATGTGTGTGTTCTTGAGAACAATAATATGATCTAAGGAAACATTAATGAAGCAAGTTTTATACCCGTTGTAGAATGAAACTTTATTTACAGGAAGTGCATTATAGCAAAGCTCAACACCTAGCTACTAACATCCCACCAGAAAGGGAACCAAAAAGTTTTGCTCTTGTGTGCCTGGGAAGGAAGGCAAAAGGATATGACCTGAAATTAGCAATGTTTTAGGCAAAAAGCAGAGAGACAGATACAAAAGGAATATAGAGTACACTCCAGTGGTGGGATTCAGCCAGTTCACACCTACTCGGGAGAACCGGTTCTTAACTTCCTAAGAGGTTCAGAGAACTGGTTGTTGGAAGAAATCTTGGTTTTGGTTTTTTTCTGCTTTACAGGGCTAATCCTGTAAGGAAGGCAGGTAGGAAGGAAACATTCTGGTGTTGTTTCTAGCTTAATCTTTATTGCCCTGCTTACAGAAACTGCCTCTCCGGTTAATCCTTATTACATTGTAACAGCTAAGGCGAAGCGCCCATCGACCTGAGTAATGTTGAGTTGGCCATACCCACACGGTCACATGACCACTAAGCCCCACCTACCCACCTGGCCATTAGGACAGAGAACCAGTTGGTAAATTATTTGAATCCCACCACTGGTACACTCTTACATCTTGAACTACATTGCACTGTCTGTCTGCGGTCAGTAGGTGAGAAAAGCTGGTGCCATGGGGTATGGACTTCCAAAACTTTGGGCCAATTGGCCTCTCACCAATGCCACAGGAGGAATGAGAAAATGATACACAATATCCATAAACATCAGCTTTGTTTCATTTAATAACAAATGTACCGGATCTCATCATAATTCACATAATTGGATATTGTAATATATGAATCTTAATTATCCCAAAGCCACAAATATTCATTTAAATAGTCCAAACAAAGCAGAATGTTTTAAAAGCACTATGCTATTAAGGCTTTTCAAATCCTGAAGAGAGTTAATTCCTTCTTTCTCACTCATTCTATTTTTATGGAGGGGGAAATAATACTAGAGAGGCGGTTTTTTTAATTGTCTGCTTTCTCTTGCCTATAGATGCTGCTGAACAGTTGAACTGTGACATTCATCTTAACTCAAATTGCCATCCTTTTGGTGCACATTATATCTTCTGCCTGAAAATCCTTTTATTAGGATTTTTGTTTGAAAGCTGTATTTCCTTGGCCTTAAGCTTTCTGAAAATACCAGTCATTCATTTCCTAGTGACAAGCATTGTATGAATTGCTCTTTCTTTCCAGTGAAAAACTTTCATTACCAGTATTTATCACAAAGAGAAAAGGAAGAAGAAATATGTTTGATGTTTCAGGCAGACGCTCAGCGATGACAACTTTTCAAATTAAATCTGTTGCGTAACATTTTAAAAAAACATGTATTTTAGCATTTCTGCATAACACCAGAAAAAAATATATGCAGTGTTTCTTGGTTAAACGTTCAACTTTACTTGACTCTATGCAATAATATATGAGCAAAATCAATTAACATCTGGACCACAAATGTACTATTGTTCTTTCTCTAAAAGCTAGTTAAAGCTTACCCTTATGCAAGGGTGGGTTCCTGCCAGTTCTAAGCTCTTCTATAGAAGAGGTTCCACAAAGCTACAGTGCCATTTAGAACCGGTTCCAGCTCCCTCCCCCCTCCATCCTCACATCATCAAGATGAAGAGTGAGAAGAGGAATTCTGGGAATTGAAGTCCACAAGTCTTAAAGCTGTCAAGTTTGAACACCCCTGGGTTTTTTTCCCCCTAAATGGTTAGGAGTGCAAGGGTCTTGTAACTTGACAACATTAAGACTTGTGTGCTTCAAATGCCAGAGTTTCTGAGCCAACATTTTGGTTGCTAAGCAAGAGCGTTGTTAAGTGAGTTCCACCACATTTTACAAGTTGGCCACACCCACCCAGTCACATGATTGCCAAGCCACTCCCACCCAGTCACATGGCTGGCAAGCCACTCCTACCCGGTCACATGGCCGGCCAGCCAGTCCCACAAAGCAGGCCACACCTACAGAAGAGGTTCTAAAACAGTTTGAAACCCACCTGGTGGCCAACCAGTCTCTCTGCGCCCTGCTCAGAGTCAGAACCCTGTCCAGGGTCCTCCACATCCTCCAGGGCCGACTCATAGGGCCCCTCGCTGTCGGAGTCTGGTGGCAGCTCCAATGGCTCCTGCTGGGCCACAACAGTAATGCATATGAAAGATAGATTCAAACTCTTCGATGGGAGCCTTTAAGAATTATATCATGTAATATGGTTATTGCATACATATTGCATATTGCAAAACAAAATATTGACAAAACCAGTGCTGTAATACTACCCACTTCTCATCAGCATTAGGATACTTTCTCGGCTGGGACTGGGTAAGAAACGTGGAAGGGACTTTGGTCTTCTAGTCCAACCCTTTGCTCAAGGAGGAAACCATTTCAGACAAATGATTGTCCAATCTCTTCTTAAAAACCTCCAATGTTGGAGCACTCACAGTTTCTGGAGGCAAGTCATTCCGCTGATTGTTCTGTCAGGAGATTTTGTTTTCTTAGTTCTAGGTTGCTTGTCTCCTTGACAACAATCCATCCATTGTTCCTTGCCTTCTGGTGCTTTGGAAAATAGGTTGCCCCACCCCACTTCTTGGTGGCAATCCCTCAAATATTGAAACACGGCTAATTAATAATGGGAAACCATTCTTGGAATTCTGGATGATTGGTGACATTATGGTCAATTGAAAATATGAATGCATATTATAAATTCATGGGAATTCTTTGTTCTAATCTTCGCCTTTTCTCCTTAGAGATAGATGATGCTATAATACTTTAAAGACTCATTGTTGACTGTGTTTGTTAAAAATCTATACCGTGTACGGGCTCTGGGAAGTCGGTGGGGAGGGAGGTGGGGTGTTAGGGGGGAGAGGGGAGGGGGGATATATAGTATTGTTAGATTTTAAAGTAACAAGACTGCACTTGTATACTGTTGCTCTTTAATTCCACTGTAAAAATAGGATAAGCTGAATATATTAATAGATAGTAGAAATACACCGAAGGGAGGAGTAGAGGGATAGAAGAAAGAGGGGTAGAGAGGGTGGGAGAGAGGACTGGAGGGAGGGTGAGAGGGAAGGGAGGGAGTGTATCGGGAGAGGGAAGTAGTAGAGGGGGAGGGGAAGTAGGGTAGAGGGGAATGATGGAGGGAAGAACGAAAGTTGGAGGGGGGCGAAAGAAAGGGTGTATGGAGGGTCGAAGAGGTACATTGGGTCTTTATTTTGGGGGGTTTTGTTGACAAGAGGAATGGCTGTGTTTATTGTTTAATGTTATATGACCCCGGTTATGCACAGTATATATGTGACTGTACGAAAATGAAAATGAAAATAAAAAAAAAACACATTTACCACAAAAAAAAGACTCATTGTTATTTGATAGATAATCTTGAATTTAAGGAAATAAGGATTGTTACAAATGAAAGAATATTAATGGCAATTTGAACACATAATGCTCAATGACAGTGAACTATTCAGTTATGTTTAATGTAAACCAGTGATGTTAATCCTAAGCTTAAGAATTGATGCACTAAAACTTGTAACCAAACGACACACTTGAGGAAATGGAGGAAAGTTGGTCTTTTTTCTTTTCTTGCTTTGTTTTGTATGTGTTGTTTTGTTTTAAAAAGAATAAAAATATTTTTAAAAAATATGGGAACACGGCTATTATGTTACCCCTATTCCTTCTTTTTATTAAACTAGACATGCCCAATTCATGCAACTGTTCTTCATATATTTTAATCTTCAGCCCCTTAATCATCTTTGTTTCTCTTCTCTGCTCTTTTTCTGAAGTCTCAACATCTTTTTTTATATTAACCAAAATTAGGTGCAGTATTCCAAGTGTGATCTTATCAGGGCATTATAAAGTGGTGTTAATAATCTGTGCTAACTTGATTCTATACCTCTGTTAATATAGTCTAGGACTGCTGTGGCTTTTTTGACAGCTGCAGCACACTGCTGGCTCGTATTTAATTGATTATGAGCCGAGGTGGCACAGTGGTTAAATGCAGCACTGCAGGCTACTTCAGCTGACTGCAGTTCTGCAGTTCGGCTGTTCAAATCTCACCGGCTCAGGGTTGATTCAGCCTTCCATCCTTCCAAGGTGGGTAAAATGAGGATCCGGATTGTTGTTGGGGGCAATATGCTGACTCTGTAAACCGCTTAGAGAAGGCTGAAAGCCCTATGAAGCGGTATATAAGTATAACTGCTATTGCTATTGTCCATTAGGACTCCAAGATCTCTCTTGAAGTTATTGCTATCAAACCAGGTTTCATCTAATCTGTACCTGTACATTTGATTTTTCTTGCCTAAGTGTAAAAGCCTTACATTTCTCTACTTTAAATTTCATTTTGTTAAATAGGGCCCAGTGTTCAAGTCTGTCAAGGTCCATCTGGATCTTGAGCCTATATTCCGGTGTGTTAACTATTCCTGCCAGCTTGGTGTCATCTGCTAATTTAATGAGTTCCCCTTCTAACCTTTTCTAAACTAGTAGGCTAGAATCACCACTTATTTCTGTCCAAAAGTTGTAAAATCGGAACTTCTATTAAGAAACATTTTAGCACTTCTCAGAGAAGCAGAAAACGTTATGAGAGGAAGAATGGCATTTATCAGAGAAGGTGCCACACCTTCCTAAAACATCCAGCCATTAAGAGGTCATCATTCTAGTTTTGCAGACACATCCCCACTCCTTCATTTCTCCTTGTCATTTACAGGGCAAATTACAAGCCTATACAAAGGATCTGTTCCTTTAAATTTATATTCTTCTTTATGTTTAAAAAAGCCATGCTAGCATATAAATGGAAAATGGAAAAAGAGATTCATTTTCCACAAGGAAAAAAGGTCAGATGCACTGAATTAACTTCAAAATTTAGCCATATTTCATTTAAGGATTAGAACTAAGGATTCTACTTTTTCTTAGAGTGATAAAAGGATAATCTGCCAGTCCCCATTTAAGTCTCCTTTAAGCTTCTCACAAAGATCAAATGAAGTTTGTCTGCCAAACCTTGAGGTAGGGAAGCCTATTGTATTAAACTTCCAAATCTGTAAAAGAAAAAGGACAAGAAAATGTATATAAAGCTCTGGAAATTAAAGAGGCTCATCCAGGCAGTCCTTGAATCAGGAGGAAAATAGGTCAACATAAACTGTACTGACTCCAGAACCTACCTATAATGTAATGGTATATAGGAATCACCTTGGGAGATAGGAGGGTGAGCTATGGATTGGACAACGTATGTGTGAAAGACATCTCAGCCCCATAAGAGAGAGGACATTTCAGAAGGCACTGTCCCTAGTTTTCAGGAGAGTTAAAGGAAAGAAGGGGAGACATATCTGTTCTGACCCCCCTCGTCCCACACCAAAGCACACTCCGAGCCACAGATAAGTTACGGCATTTAATTAACAGGCAGACAGGTCCTTGGCAGCAAACCGGCACAGACAAGCTTGGGCAGCAATAAACACAGATAAGGCTTGGCAGCAATCCAGCCTGCCAAGCTCGTAACAATGTTCTCCGACATTCGATCCTGTGTTGACTTCTGCAAAGAGGGGCGTGTGCACAAGTAGTCTTTTTATAGTCTGGAGAGGAGCCTCCGGAGAAATCAAAACGACCCTCCAAGCAAACGGGAAGTCACTTCCTGTTTGCTTGGAGGGTCGTTTTAAGTGCTCTGAAGGCTTCAGGGACCTTCAGGAGGCTTCCCTGAAGCCTCCGGAGTAGTCAAAACGACCTTCCGATCAAACAAAAAGTGACTTCCGGTTTGGTCGGAGAGTCGTTTTAAGCGCTCCGGAGGCTTCAGGGATCTTCAGGAGGCTTCCCTGAAGCCTCCAGAGCAGTCAAAACGACCCTCCGAGCAAACCGGAAGCCTGTTCCTGAACTTCCTGTTTGCCTGTAGGGCTGGGGTTTTTTGCACCCACCGGAGGGACTCTGGGGGGGCCGTGGAGGCTCTTTTCACCCTCCCCAGGCTCCTATAAAGTCTCTGGAGCCTGGGGAGGGCAAAAAATGGCTTTAAAAAAGGGTGAACTCAGTTGGCCAGCACGCACATGCGCACTGGCCAGCTGACAGGGCAGCGCCTCGCATGCCCTGACAAATAGCTCCGCGTGCCGCCTGTGGCACGTGTGCCATAGGTTCGCCATCACTGGCCTAAATGTTTGCAGAATTCACTCACACAGTGTAAAACCTAAAAAAAATTTATTAGGCAAAGGCATGGTCAAGGAGTAACTGTTATTACTCCTGTAAAAGAGCCAAGGTGGCACAGTGGTTAAATGCAGCACTGCAGGCTACTGCTAGATCAGCAGGTCAGCGGTTCAAATCTCACCGGCTCAGGGTTGACTCAGCCTTCCATCCTTCCGAGGTGGGTAAAATGAGGACCCAGATTGTTGGGGGCAATATGCTGACTCTCTGTAAACCGCTTAGAGAGGCCTGAAAGGCCTATGAAGCGGTATATAAGTCTACTGCTATTGCTATTGCTATTGTTATTGCAAAGCACAAAATAGGAAATATCCATAAGGCCATGTAAGAAAACAAGTAAAAATATCATTCAACAGAAGAGTGGAAATTCAGGACAAAATGTCACATCATATTATTAGTAACCTATGACTGTCACTAAGTGTTGTATCTTATGATTCTTGATGAATGCATTTTATTTTTCTTTCTTCTTTTTTTTTGGTTTTCTTAAGGAATTTGTATTTTATTTTCATTTTCATACACTCACATGTATACACCATACAGTATTAAACAATAATTGCATCAATTCCTCTTCTCGACAATGCCCCAGAAAATAAAAGCCCAAGATACCTCTTCCATTCTCCATACACCTCTTTCTTCCACCACCCTCCAACTTTCTATCTTCCCTCCATCATCCCCCTCTACCCTACTTCCCCTCCCCCTCTACCACTCCTCTCTCCAGAACCGCTCCCCCCCTTCCTTTTCGCCTTCATTTTATTTTTCTTTATGTACACTGAGAGCATATGCACCAAAGACAAATTCCTTGTGTGTCCAACCAGACTTGGCCAATAAAGAATTCTACTATAAAGAATTCTACTTGCACTTCAATTTCTACTTCTACTATATCTTTCAGTAGGTGGAAGTTTCTTGTCCTCATTCAATGCTTTATGTCTATGTTTATTATTATACTTGTATGCCGCCCTATTCCCGAGGGACTCAGGGCGGCTAACAAACAAGTGGGGAAGGGGGAGATACAAAAAACAAACGAAGACCAAGACAAAATACAAAAAAAACAGATTAAAAGCTACGCAACAATCACAACAATTCAAGTGGGGCTGGGAGCCGAGATGGCTCAGTGGTTAAATGCAGCACTGCAGGCTACTTCAGCTGACTGCAGTTCGGCTGTTCAAATCTCACCGGCTCAGGGTTGACTCAGCCTTCCATCCTTCCGGGGTGGGTAAAATGAGGACCCGGATTGTTGTTGGGGGCAATATGCTGACTCTGTAAACCGCTTAGAGAGGGCTGAAAGCCCTATGAAGCGGTATATAAGTCTAACTGCTATTGCTACTGCTATTGCTAACTCATCAGCCCCAGGCCTACCAGGTCTTGACGGCTTTGCGGAAAGCCTGAAGGGTGGTGAGGGTCTGAATCTCCACAGGGAGATCGTTCCAGAGGGCTGGAGCAGCCACAGAGTAGGCCGTCCCCCGAGGGGTCGACAGTCGACATTGGCTAGCTGATGGTATTTGGAGGAGGCCTAATCTGTGGGATCTAATTGGTCGTAGGGAGGTGATTGGCAGGAGGCAGCAGCTATGCAGCTATGCATATTCCCCAGATTATTCCAACCAGTGAATGTTCCCAGGGAATATTCCCAAGAAGATCTATCCTGAGACACGTCTCTTACGGTGCTTTAAAGAATGTATACTTTTCTTCCTAGGCATTGATAAATGTTGAAGGCATTTCATCATATATAGATGAATAAATAAAGCATGATAGACAATGCCAGCCTAAATCCCTAGGATGGTAGCTATCTTTGTGATTAAGAGTTTAAGATTATTTGATCATATAATTAAATGTCTGAGAGAAACACATAACATGTTATGCTGATGCCGTGTCACCCGAAACCAAGGCATAAGACATAAAATTAATCCTTCAACTACTAATTTACAATTTATACAAAAAAAGAAAAAAATCTTAACACATAAGAAAAGGATGCACCTGTAATTCGTTATTTTCTTTACAGTTCCTTACAAGAGCCGAGGTGGCGCAGTGGTTAAATGCAGCACTACAGGCTACTTCAGCTGACTGCAGTTCTGCAGTTCGGCTGTTCAAATCTCACCGGCTCAGGGTTGACTCAGCCTTACATCCTTCCGAGGTGGGTAAAATGAGGACCCGGATTGTTGTTGGGGGCAATATGCTGACTCTGTAAACCGCTTAGAGAGGGCTGAAAGCCCTATGAAGCGGTATATAAGTCGAACTGCTATTGCTATTGCTAATATATAAAGAAAAGTAATCCCTTGTTTAGAATAAAAACTGACTGCTTCCTGTATAATGGCATACTGATTATGCCAAAATGAATCTCATTGGCTTGATACACTCAACAAACCATCATATGGTTGTCTGATTTTTGACGTAAAATTTTGTGTGAACCTAATTACCATGGCTTGTAAATTATAGTTTAAAGATTTAATATGCTTTACAATAGAATATTATGAGCGTATGTGTATCTGTGTCTGTGTACATTTATATAATTGTGTGTGTATACATACATACATACCAGGGGTTGGTTCCAGCATGCACTACTGCTGGTTTGTTCGTGTGCACGCTATGTGTGTGCACACTTGATGCACACTGCATGGGTATGTGCAGTGCAATTAAAATTGTTCTGTGCATGCACAGAACTGAAAAACAAGATGGCAGCACCTACGGCAGCGCCCGGGGAACCAGTTTGCGGGCGTGGCAGGCCTGGGTCACTGCTGCTTCCAGTGACCCAGGCTGCTATACCACTACAAGTTCAGCCAAACCAGTCCAAACCAGTAGGAACCCACCACTAATGCATACATATTTAGATGATTTTTTACCAGAAGGAATCCATGCCCCAGCTTCTATGTTTCTTGAACAAAGCAAGAATAGAATAAGTATAAAGGATTTAACAACTCAGAATCTAAAAATGAAATAGTAACATAAAGGTTGCAGAAAATCTATGCAATATTAGACTAGCATTAGCATTAGACTAGGACTGGAAATATTTCCAGTTTCAAAAACTTGCAGGTTCATTTTGAGATTAGAGCAATGTACAAAGTGGAGACACAATGTCAATTTGCTAATTTTAGATTCTGGATGAAATTTATTGTGTGTTCTGTTTTTAAAGGTAATATGTATTATTACACTTACTTGAAATTTTGATAAGCATTTTGGAGCAGTCTCATTGTACTGTGTACATTATCCTGAATATCCGTCCCAAGTTTGTACGCTACTAGTGACAAAATTCCAAAGGGTTTTTGTTTTTTTGTTTTTAGTTTTACTGGGGCTTTTTGGAAACTACTTTATATGCTTTTAATGGCCAGAATGACATTTGCTGCCACATAACATTTCTCAAACTGGAGTCTTTGGACTCCAAAATTCAGCACTGAAGAGGACTCATTCCCCAAACTGTTCATGAAAATGAAGCAAATGAACATAAAGTAGGCAATAACACTAGGCCAGGTGTGTTTCTTGGCCAATAAATGCCATAACTTAGCTGAGCCAAAAGGTACATTGCAGATGAATGAAAGTTTTAACAAGCCCAAAATGAGGATATAGTGAGTGGCAAACATATCACAACTCTCTATATATAAACATGTTGAAATTTCCATGTAGAAAAGATACTATAAAAATTTGACATGCCCGAAATAGTTTCTGTACTGTAGCCATATTGTGCCATTGTAGAAGGCATTTTAGGCATTCCTGGAATGGGTTATTATCATTAAAGGAATATTACTGAGATACTGAAAATCACATGGATACAGCTGAGAATGCAAAGATCCATATGTCTACAGAATTATTCCGAAGGCCATATGTGATGTCTACTGCATATTTTATATCGAGCATCCCAAAAATGGATATTCTGTGTCTGTTGTACTATATCTGCCATCATACTCAATCACAGTTAAGATAATGGGAGATTCTGTCCAAAACACATAATGCATATTTGTTATGAAAGAGATTTATGAAGAGGGAGATGATGTGTTAGACTTCGGCAACACAGCAGGTTTCAGGGACAAAGGAGCACATTCCAGGGAGGTAGGGGGAGACAAGAGACAATCCAGTTGGATCATTGACATAAGAAGATATTGAGGTTAATGTCTCCAGATGCTTCCAAGGTATATCCATCAGCTTTGGGTAATATAGGTTTAGCCTATTCTATTTATATGGTATATGCAAATAAAGAACTGAACTTTGGCTGGATTGTTTTATATCATTCTTGTGCTGGACCTCTCATCAATCTTCTAGTTCATCATATCACCTCCTCTTTCACAGAAATATTCCATAAGAGGTAACAGATTGAATAACAGATTTCCCTCAGAACCTTTCCTCCCATTTTCCACTTCAGGAAGTGGCTTATCAAGATAAATCACGATACGAAGAACCAATAATGATGGAAACATGGGAAAAGATTTGGGTAAGAAATGTAAAATTTACACAAGCTCAAAACTTGAGAGAGAATTTTTATAAGGTGCTTTATAGATGGCATCTACCAAAAAGCTAGCTTGTATGTATCCGAATTTACAATCTAAATGTTGGAGATGTGATTGTGTTGACGCTATGTATTATCATGTATGGTGGACTTGTAAAAAAGTTAAAGCATTTTGGATAAAAAATATGGTGGATTATTCAAAATATTCTTAAAAAGAGGATACAGTTTACTCTGCAGTTGTTTTTGCTAGGTATAATTACAGACTGTACAGTTATAGAGACTAATTTGATTCTGAACTTAATAACGGCATCAAGATTGTTGGTGGTGCAGTACTGGAAGAAGGAAGAATTGCCTACTATTAAAGAACGGACATTTAAAGTAGTAAATTTAGCAGAGATGGCCAAAATTTCAGCATATCTGAAGGACCATTCAGATGAGAAATATAAGTTGGAATGGAGAAGATGGATTGATTACATTCAAAATAAATATCGTACTAAGAAATTTCATGTAGCTTATGAATGAACAAGGAATGTTATAATTTATCTAAATTTAGTTTAATAAAAGGGGAGTTAAAGTACAAGAGGTAGGATGCTATAGTTAGTTAGCTTATGTTAGTGTATGATTGTTAAATGTTTATACCCTCTATTTTGCTCTGGGAAGTTGGGGGGAGGGAGGGTTGGGGTGGGGGGAGGGAAGGGGAAGGGGAAATATTTGTAAAATTTATTAAAACTTTTCAATAAAAAAGATAAATCATGATACAATTATTGTTCCATTATGTATTTGATATTTTTCTTACAAAAATGCAAACTTGATGATTCTCTTTTCATTTAATTCCAAAATATACCTGACAATATATGCTAAGAGCCGAGGTGGCGCAGTGGTTAGGGTGCAGTACTGCAGGCCACTTCACTGACTGTAATCTGCATTTCAGCAGTTCTAATCTCACCGGCTCAGGGTTGACTCAGCCTTCCATCCTTCCGAGGTGGGTGAAATGAGGACCCAGACTGTGGGGGCGATATGCTGACTCTGTAAACCGCTTAGAGAGGGCTGAAAGCCCCATGAAGCGGTATATAAGTCTAACTGCTATTGCTATTGCTATTGCTATTGCTAATGATTTATTCATCTACTAGAACTTCTATGGTGCTCTACTCCCAAAAGTTCTACTCACTTCCCAAGAAAGTCCCTTCCAAATGAATTGCACCAACCTAGAACGTGTTGCTATAAAGCAGAGAGATCGTATTTATTTTTCTCTATTGACTGTTCATATGCTGTGGGTTCTGCAAAGTTTTAAAGAAATGCTTTGATTTGATGAGTTGACTCATCAGTTGAATCCCCTTGTGAAAGCAGATGCACAAATTAAATCGGGTAGCTTCAAAATGCTTTGTCCTCCTTTGAATCTTCTTCTAGATCTGGTGTATGTTTTTCTGCTGCTTCTGGAATTGTTATGAACATGTTCAATTTTGCAACATCATTTTGATATATGGGAAATACTGGAGGATAGAGTGATGCAGTTGGCTTTCTGACATGGACATGAATGGTTGGCCAATAAGATTTATCATCACATTAAACTTCCAGCCTATTAGATTGCTTGTAGCAGGATAAATACAACACTGCTGAGCTCTAGTTTTTTTAATATGGCTTGTCAAAAGCCTTAACTTTACTCTATCTTATACTAACGGGATGTTTCACAGTTGTGGTACCTTGTCTATACAACTAGCATTCTCTTCTCTTAACACTGTGAATTTATGTTCAAGGCTGATTGGTCTCATAGGTAATCTTGTTTTAAACTGCATTTTAAAACGTAGCAAGATTGGGATGGTTTTAATTTTTCAGCAATCAGTGAATGCATGACAGTTTGATACAAATATTGACTCCTGACTCCTGAACACTGACTCTTTATAAAAAGCCATAGGAAAGCTATGAATGCTACCAATCTCTTTCATTCTGTCTTCTTTGTGGAATTGCACTGCATTGCTACAAGGTGCATCTGCTGCTTTGCTAGCACAAAATGTTATCAGCAAACAGCAATCCTGCACAACTCTGTTCTGCCACTGAAGCCTCCTGAGATACGTAGCTAAAACTAGAAATAATATCCTGTAAAAGATGTGTCAGCCTTGCAGTCTTTTGCTCCACACTAGTAAAAACTAAAACAATTGCAGGTGTTTTAGCACTTCCCTGTTAGAGCTGATGGGTAAATTATTTTTCAAATCAAATTGTGAATCTCAAAGAAACTCGAAAGAAATGAAATTTTGTTCAAATTTCTGATCACAAACTTAAATTGAATCGTGTCCTCTTCAAGTCTTGTACTTTCAATCTGAATGGAAGTTCACAAAATTTTTGCCTGTAACTAAAATTTTGGAGACATGAGACAACTCATGCCCTGTTGGATCATCCTGGTGGTGCAGTAGTTAGAATACAGGCAAACTCTACCCACAGCCAGAAGTTTGACTCTAATGGGACTCAAGCAGGGGTGGGTTCCAGCAGTTCCTACTGCCAGTTTGCTCATGGGCATGCTGCGCGCACAGGCGCAGTGCAATAAAAATTGATCTGTGCATTTGCAGAAGCAAAAAACAAGATGGCAGCACCTATGGGGCTGCCCAGAGAACTGGTTCATGGCAGGCCTGGGTCATTGCTGGTTCCAGTAACCCAGGCCGCCAAACTACTACCAGTGCAGCCAAACCAGTCCGAACCAGTAGGAACCCACCACTGGACTCAAGGCCAACTTAACCTTCCATCCTTCTGTGATAGGTAAAATGAGGACCAGATTGTTGAGCACAATATGCAAATACTCAACCTCCCAGAGAGTGCTATAGAGTGGTATGGGGTGATGTTCTGACCCCACTCATCCCACACCAACACACTCCAAGTCAAAGATACTTTATGGAATTTATTAACAGACAGACAGGTCCTTGGCAGCAATCCAGCACAGACAAGCCTTGGCAGCAATCCAGCCTGCCAAGCTCACAATTCTGTTCTCCAACATTCGTTCATGCGTTGACTTCTGCAAAAAGGGCATGTGCACAAGCATTCCTTTTATAGTCTGGAGAGGAGCCTAATGACCACCAGCTGAGTGCAATTACCTCCTGTAACTGCGTGATTATTCCTTACGCCTATTAGCTCTCCGGTGCCGGGCATCCTGGAACAACTCACTGCTGACATCAGGATCACACTCCCTTGTCTCCTCCCCACTGGTCCAAGGCTCAGGCACCTCCTGGTGGCCAACCAGCCTCTCTGTGCCCTGCTCGGAGTCGGAACCCTGTCCAGGGTCCTCCACATCCTCCAGAGCCGACTCATTGGGCCCCTCGCTGTCAGAGTCTGGTGGCAGCTCCAACAGCTCCTGCTGGGCCACAACAGGGTGGTATATAAATCTAAGTGCCATTGCTATTGCTATCCTATCAGGAGTATTTTCTTACCAGATTCTGCAATGCCTTCAACAGTGACAGAGCTTGTACTGTACTGCCTTCACTGGAAAAGTTGGGATGCATTCAGGGCAGTGGTGGGATTCAGCCAGTTCACACCTATTTGGGAGAACCGTTTGGTAACTTTCTAAGTAGTTCAGAGAACCGATTGTTGGAAGAAATCTCCTTTTGTTTTTTTTTCACTTTACAAGGCTAATCCTGTAAGGAAGGCAGGAAGGAAACATTCTGGTGTTGTTTCCAGCCTAATCTTTACTGACCTGCTTACAGAAACTCCCTCTCTGGTTAACCCTTATTACATTGTAACAGCTAAGGCGAAGTGCCCATCGACCTGAGTGACCTTGAGTTGGCCACGCCCACCCAGTCACATGGCCACTGAACCCCACCTACCCAGATGGTCATTAAGGCAGAGAACCAGTTGTTAAATTATTTGAATCCCACCACTGATTCAGGGATACACGTGCCTAGAAAATAGCCCATGTTGAACTGTATAGCACAAACATCAGCACAGGAAATGTTTTATGACTTTTTGTATTATGTCATAAAATGTTTTATTATAATGTTTATGTCATAAAATGTTTCATAAAATTTTCCAAATTTCAATTCCACAGGAGTCATGGGTCCTGGACTCGGGATCATTCTGTAAATTAGCTCATTTGAGGTACTTTGCTTCCAAAATTGTTTCCCTCTGTTGTACATTTTCACTTGGTTAAAGGTTATGGGAACAATAATTTTAATAATTGGATGATTTAGTTAAGGTTGTTTGGGGTCCTAATAAACTTCTGTGATCAAAGTGCACATTTCTAAAGACAGTTTGGGGATGTTTAAAAATATTTCTCTTTAAATTTCTACTGCAAACACTGCTGGAAAGTTAAAATATTACTCTGAAGTAAATTACATATTTATCCTAGCTATGTGGCATTTCTGGGTGAGGAAATTGTTTACTAAAATCAATCCAGTTTCATTGTTAAAAAACAAAACCCCCAAAAACAAAGCAAATTAGTTATATAAACATAGCAGTGAGTCAGAGGTGGGTTCCTACCAGTTCGCACCTATTTGGTAGAACCGGTTCGTCAAATCTACCGAACGGGTTAGAAGAGGTTCCACCAGTGGACCCGGAAAGCAAGCCACACCTACAGAAGAGGTTCCAAAATTTTTTGAAACCCACCACTGGTCCTTGGATATGATTATTCTACACTATCATGCTCATATTTATAAAACTCAGTGCCTCTGTGAAAGGTAAGGATGACTACTGCGTTTGTGGTACAATCAGAACATTGTGTGTGTTGAAGTTGTTTTAACGCAAACCAAAGATGCCTTTTAAAAAACAAGTTTACACCCTATTCTTATGCATGCCAGTGCTGTGTGTGAGGTAATTTAAGGTGGTTCTGACAAGTGTCGTCGGCATCTTCATATCCGGTCACATGGGCAGCAAGCCACTCCCATCCGGTCACATGGGCAGCAAGCCACTCCCACAAAGGAGGCCACACCCACAGAGTAGGTTCGAACAATTTTTGAAACCCACCACTGCAGTGAGGGAAGGGGAAAAGTCTACCAATACCTTTTTTCATTCTTTTAATCAACCTGTAAATGCAAACTCCTGTTTAACAGCATAGGAGAGCAAAAACAAATAAAGTTTATAATGAACAATTATAAAGAGAAATCTATGAAAGTTTTTCCTTCCCCCATTTCTGCTCTATTCTACACTGAAAAGAGAAAAAGCAGTAGGTTAGCTTCCTAATATGAGCTCACTCACTTCTTTCTTATCTATATTCATCGGTTTTCAGGAACCCAGCAGATACATGTCAAAATGATGAGTCTCAGCCTTGTTTCAAGAGAAAGTATCAATCTGCTGGTACATATTCTGTCTGACTTGATAGAATTTAAGAGTTACTACAGTTCCACAGCAGAATGTAATTTTGAACTCAGTCCTTAGTGATGAACAAGGTGTTCTATTAAAGTGGTTGCCTCAATGAATTCAAGAAAGAGCTTTCCCAGATGTATGTCTTGGAAGGTTTTGCCAATCTATTGTGCATTTGTGTGGGAACTAACAACAGAAATGAATTCCTCGTATATCCAATCATACTTGGACGATAAAGAATATTCTATAGTCTAACATGTTTTCTTAACAAATTTCTTCTGTTTTCAGCTTTCCTTCCCACTCCCCATCAATCCCACCCACATCAATTGTAAACTTCCCAGAATCACTAGGTGGCATCTACAGTTAATAAATAATAGTAATAGTAATAATAATTCAGGTACATTAAAGAAAGAAACAGAGTCACTAATCCTGGCTGCGCAAGAACAAGCTATCCGCACAAATGCCATTAAGGCCAAAATCGAAAAATCCTCTGATGATGCCAATTGCAGACTTTGCAAAGAAGCTGATGAAACTGTTGATCACATACTCAGCTGCTGTAAAAAAAATCGCGCAGACTGATTATAAATTGTGGCACAATTCAGTAGCACAAATGATCCATTGGAATTTGTGCAAAAATTATAATATTAAAACAGCAATAAACTGGTGGGAACATCAGCCTGAAAAAGTCACCGAAAATCAGATGGTCAAGATCTTGTGGGATTTCCGTATACAAACCGACAAAATACTGGCGCATAATACACCAGACATCACACTGGTTGAGAAAAATAAGGTCACAATCATAGACATCGCAATACCAGGTGATAGCAGGGTCGCCGAGAAGGAACATGAAAAAATCGCAAGATACCAGGACTTAAAAATTGAAATTCAACGACTATGGCACAAACCAGCAGTGATAATTCCAGTAGTAATTGGCACACTGGGTGCTATACCAAAAGCAATGGAATTACATTTAAAACAGTTAAAAATTGACAAAATCACCATCAGTCAAATGCAAAAAGCCGCACTGCTTGGATCTGCACGCATATTACGAAAATACGTTACGACGTCCTAGGCCCCTGGGTGGGGCCCGACTAGTAACCAATGCCAAATCCGGCGAAACAACTGGCCGCTGTGATACAATTGTATAATAATAATAGTTTTTCTTTGCTTTTCAGGCAATATAAAATATATTATTTTTCATGCCTCTTCCTTTCTCAAATCCTTGTTTGAGAAATAATTTTTTCCTTCTATTGGAAATATAATACTTTTTTTTACAAGAAAGCAGATGTGTCCAGGTGGGGAAAAAATATTAGAAATGATAGAGGAATGCAAAGAACAATATTTGTTTCTCCATCAAATAAAGAAAAGTTCATTCCATGTCAAAAATATGCTTTGCATTTCCCAAACCAAGCTTTTAGCAGCTGGTGATAGCAATTCAGATAGAAGAATGTACTGGGATTATTTTTAAAGTCAATCTTGCTAAACGCTTGACAATTAAATCACATAAGTAGACATCTCAGCCAGAGAAAATCCAGCCCTCATGTCAGTTTAAAGTATGTTCAGTCATGTACTTTATATACTGTTTTCTCTGTTACATACACATCAACCTGCAATTTGTTTAAATCTTGATAGCAGCACAGTTCTCTGGACAGTCTCCCTGTAGAGATCAGGCTGAAAAAGAAATATTCTGCCAAATTCAGCCATCTCTCCTTTTATGTTGAGTTGTATTATCTTGACTTCTTATGTTATTATTTAGTTTGGAAGCCTCCTAACAATGCTTTAAATTATTTACTTCATATGATTTCATTTTATGTTATTGTGATATATCAGGGGGCATGTAAGTTTCATAAATTGTGATTATTATTTGTAATACTAATATGGTAGTACTAAGTAATAAAATACCATTCATTACTATCTTAACCACCAAGAGGCATTTGATAGGACCTGAATTCAAATATAATAGGTGGATAAATAACATTTACATTTACCCATGTACCTTTTCCTTAATACTTTCATCTTTATGCAATTTCTAAAAATGCTTGTTTTATACTATTAATACATGAGCTCTAATTCACATATTATTCACATATTAACCCAGAAAGGTGAATAAAGTTGATATGCTTAAAAAAATCTAGATCAGGATAAAAATCAGATTTTAGAGTTTTCCATTATATAAGGCTCCTGCTTGAAATATCTCTCTATCTCTTTATCATTATCTATCTGTATCCATCTCTATCATTAAAGCATTTAAAACATGTCTATTTTTAATAGTTTCTTTCAAGTAACTAAGAAACAGGTTCTGAAATATAATTCAATAATTAAATGCAAAAGAGGAACAAAGCTACATTAAACAAAATAAAACAAAGCAGAATCAAATAAAGCATAATGGGCCAAAAGAATGAAACAATATGTGGCAGTTGGGGGGGGGGGGATCAAAGTTGTCTCCAAGCAAACTTCAGTTCATTTAGGTTCTAAAATCTTAAATATTGTGTTGAAATGTATACAATATTTTAACCCTGTCTTGATTTTGAAATACCAGTGTTATGGTTGTGATTTTATGCTGCTATATAACCGTTTCTTCCTTAAAACCAGCCAGCCAGCCAACTTTCTACCTATCTGCCTATCTATTTATCTAGTCATCTATTTAATTTGCTACGAATGAACATTACTTTTAAATATATAAATAAGTCTTTAGAAATACTTATGTAATTTATTCTTTGGTTAAATACCTCAGTGTGGAAAAAGGAAGTCTGATTTGGCCCCAGGAGAAAGGTAATATGGGGAAGTTTGAGTGCTAACTGAAGCCTTGGTTACAGTTGCTAAAGTGGTCACAATCCTTGGCACTTACCATTACTGAATCTGAATATCCTTAATGTCAGCATTCCAAGTATCATGTAGAATTAAATCAGAGTCCAAGGCAAAACGATCGTTAAAGTTCCAATTTAATAGATCAGGCATCTTGGCATTATGCTATGAAATACCAATACTGGAAATGACATCAAAATTCCACCAAGTTAAAAGTTCATGATCTTGTCCCCCCACCACAATCCATCAATCCAATCTTCTTCTTCCATGCTGGCATCCACACCCAGCTGCTTCCAGTCAGGTGTCAAAGTATGGAGACAAAAGATGACATTGGCTTCTAGTAAAGAATGAAAACAATACATTCCACAATCCTACTCCTGTCTATTCCCCCCTCCCATCAACTATACTAAAGAAACAACATAATGAAATAAGAGAAAGTGTGGCAGGCCAAAATTCTAAAAGGAATATAATTGTAGGCCTGACACTTAGTGGCACAGAAATTTTCTTGCTAAAGGATATACAATTTCTGACACTGCCTCCATCTTTTTCCATTATTAGATGGTGGGTTTTGCTGATTTCTGGTTTTTATTTTCTAGACCTGATTTTTCCTCAATGGCCGGCAGAAGACTTCACTTGTGGAAGTAGTGCTCCATAGCTACCGGTAACTGAATGGGGAGAAACATTATGAAAACTCTTCCAATATTGGATGGAGACAGTATTTACTGCCCTTTTTGGTCTACCATCTGAGACAATGGGAGAACTGATCCTGTTTGACATTGATCTTTACAAGAGTCCAAAGGATTTATCTTCTTAACGGTTAAAGGTTTTACCTAACAGAAAATAAAAGATTGGACAGGGAGCTTTCAAAACCTGTTAGAGTGGGGCAGACAAAAACTAGAAATGTCAAACACAAAATTATCAGAAGCAGATAGATGCAGAAAAAAAATAAGGTTGAGTTTGAATATTTTGGCCCTGAAATGGAGCTAAAAAAAAAATGAAAGGAGCCAAAACCATTATGTTTTGCCACAAAATTTTCACGAGTTGTCCTTAAAAAAACAGAGAAACTTCAGCCAGCAAGTTGAAGAGAATCTCAAATGTTGTGGTACTGACCCAGGTGAAAAAATAGTTTTCACTGTATTCACCTGTGAGACTGGGAGAAGAGGAGAGGAGCCTCAGAGAAGACATCAGTTCTGGAACCAAACTTATTTTGTAAGTGGAAATGAATAGAGAGTTGAAGAAAGCGTGGCACGACAAAACCGCGGTCCACTAAAGCGCGCCCAATTAAAGTGCGTCGCTGACGTCATCAGCAGCGCGACAACAACGACCGCGGAGAAAAAAGGGCGCTTTAAAAAGCGCTTTTAAAGCAAGCCGATTCACGTAAAGGTAAGGGTTAGGGTTAGGGTTAGGGTTAGGGTTAGGGTTAGGTTAAGGGTTAGGGTTAGGTTTAGGGTTACGTTAAGCGTTAGGGTTAGGTTTAGGGTTAGGTTAAGGGTTAGCGTTAGATTTAGCATTAGGTTAAGGGTTGGGTTTAGGGTTAGGTTAAGGGTTAGCGTTAGGTTTAGCGTTAGGTTAAGGGTTAGGTTTAGGGTTAGGTTAAGGGTTAGGTTTAGGGTTAGGTTTAGGGTTAGGTTTGGGGGGTTAGGTTTAGGTTTTTGCGTTAATTTTAGCTTTACCGCTCACAGCGTGCTTTTTTCGTCGCACTGTGATGACATCAGGTATGCGGTTTCGTTGAGCGCGCTTTAGTCGACCGCGGTTTTGTGGTGGAACTGAAGAAAGAATTCACTTGATTATATAAAGGGGTTAATAAAATATCTGTGAATCCAGCTGGATGACTTTGGACTAATCACTCTTAGCCCACCGCACCCCACAAGTATGTTGTTTGTTGTGGGAAAAATAGGAGGATGTTGTGTTGGATATGCTTATTGCCTTGAGCTACAGTATTTGTAAAAGTAATAAAGATGAGATTCAGATCCGCAAATATCCTGCTGACAATGAATTATATAATGGAGGGTTAAATCGAGCTTAAACAACTCCTTGTTTTAATTCAATATAAAACAGGTGATGTCTTTATTCTTATTGCAAGTATGGATGCTTTTGAGATTATAACATTATCCTAAAATATTTCATTAATCTTTTTGGTTCCTCAATATATTCCTACAATAAATAATTTTTTTAAAGTTTAAGCTCTCTTAGGCATGAATTAATCATATAGTTTATTAACTAAGCTACTATTGGGAGGCGGGAGGAGTGATTTTAGGAAATGGTTTATTTTAGCTAGCATTATAGCTGCAGAAGTTATATGGGCTTAGTTAAAGGTTATAATTTTTTTTCCAGAGCAGATTATAAATATCATAAATAAACCATAAGGAAAAAAATTATAGCTATTTTCCCACCATGTATTGGTAGCAAGTCTACAGTGGCTGTTCGAGGAGAGCCTAAAATGATATAGAAGTGGGAGCCTATTACTGGATGACTAACAAGGATTAAAAATATTACAATGCAAAAACAAGGCAATAAAAGTATTAAACAGCATGTCAGGAATTTGTTGCAACTGGCTAAATGACAATTACGTTTTTTGTGTCTTAACATAGTATTAAGATTAGCTTAACTACAGTTTCCTGAATAAACTACAATTGGCTATTTATAGCTTACCCAAAGCCATAAACCAGTGTTTACAAATCCACAACTGTGGGTTTATTCAACAGACAGATTGAACCAGCATTATGGCTTAGTGTAAGACATGACTCCAGTCCAGAGGTGGGTTCCTACCAGTTTGCACCTATTCGGTAGAACCGGTTCGTCAAATCTACCAAACCGCTTAGAAGAGGTTCCACCAGTGGACCCAGAAAGCAGGCCACACCTACAGAAGAGGTTCCAAATTTTTTTGAAACCCACCACTGGCAAGGATCTTGTAACTTGACAGGTTTAAGACTTGCATGCTTCAATGCCAGAGTTTCTGAATAGCTACTTGGACCGACCTAAGTACTAATTCATAATTTCATATCCGGTCACATGGGCGGCAAGCCACTCCCATCTGGTCACATGGGTGGCAAGCCACTCCCACAAAGGAGGCCACACCCACAGAGTAGGTTCCAACAATTTTTGAAACCCACCACTGCTCCAGTCCCTCCTCATTATGACACTGTTATTTTTTTTATGCATGGATGATGCCATTCTCATAACAAACAGCCCATATTTTGAGAATGAAGTTGTTTTATAGGAAGAGGTGAATAAACAAGCTTTGTTTCGATTGATTTTATTCTATAAAGGCAAGGATTTTTTGAATTGCTGAGAGTACATGCTAGCTTTATACAACTCATATTTTTCTTTCACAAAAAAAGAGAGACTATTTTAGTTTATGAATGGAAATAGCTAGGCAAAATAATATATTTAAAATATTAATTAAAAATCTGGTAAACTTGCTGTCAGCACTCCTCCATTGAATAATTAGGAAAGGAAACCACGAGACTCCATTGATAGAAATCAAGTGTACTTTTACTAATTATAAATGATTAGAAGCGTAGCAAAGCGAAGACTGATTATTTAGGCGCGAAAGCAAATGATATATACAATAACCCATTCCCCACCCCTTGGCATCCCAGTTACAGTCCAATCATAATTCTCCCAAGTGTCAGGTGTGAGATAACTTCGAAAGGCATCACCCAGATGGAATGTCGGTGTCGTTGGCCTTGGTGGGAAACCTCCTCCGCATGCGCAGTAAGACAGGCAGCAGAAACTCCAGAATCTTCCTCCAGCACAATTAGTATTCCCCTCCCAAATACCATGCCCCCCCTCCCCGTTTCAACGGCAGCCGAAGCAGCAGCAAAGCAGAGACTGACACTTGCTGTGGATCAATGTGTCTGGAAAAATCATGTCCATGAAATCTGGCAGTTTACATCTCCTTAGGTTCCAAGCAAGAAGCCCTGAAGAGGCCATCTCATACTGCACAATTATGACTTGCTCCTCATTATTTTTCCCGTGCCACTTGCTAATGTCACTGTCACACCAAACTTTTGGAAAAAAATAAATGCTAACATTACTGCAGAGCTTCTTAATGCGAAAGAATCTGTCCAGCAAAAGAAACATCCTCAACAAGGCCCCAAGAACAATGCATTGGTGGCTTCAAATGCAGAATAAAGAAGCTGAGAAGTTCAGTGAACTATTTCACTTAAACATTTCCACTGATTGTCATGAAGTATTCATGCTGCACATCATTAACTTTTAGTCTAGTCCATCAACTGTGAAATTCACAGTTAGCATACAGGACGTCTAGGCACTGACTGGTGCCTTGTTTTATTCATAATGTAAATCTGAAGATGCTTGATCTTTCTTAAGGTGACATCCCATTTCAGAAATAAAGGACAGTAAAGATTAAGGGAACTTTGAAGAGAAGAACATTTTTCTTAGAGGCAGCAAAGCACTATTATCCCCAATTATATGATGGAGGGCTCTTTTTTTTCAATTTAAAAGGCCAAAAGCTAAAAAAAAATAGTTTTGAATGAGAGACTCTTCTAGAAATGCAAAAACATGAGCTGGACAGATTTTTAATTCACAGTGCCAACACAAATAGAGATATAATTTATTTATGCCAATAAAGAGCTGAGAAACACCTTGATTGGCACAGGAGGCTGTCATAATAATCCAAAACAGCAGAAGAAGAATAAAAGTGGTTCCCTTGGCTCACCTTCATTTCACCACTTCCATTCTCCCTTTCATCCTGAAATTAACTGTTTATTTAAAACCCCAACATTTGGGCAAATAGCAGCCAGGGAGAGGCAGTTTGAAGCAAAGAAATGTTTTCTTGGCTAGAAATAGTTCATCTAAGAATAGGCCCTGCCCAATTGTAATAGAATATGGGAAAGATCTTGAGAGACTGGGCTCAGAGATGCTGTTGAGGGAAAGGTCAGATAAAAGGCACAGGCACACAGTGAGTATGGCAAGAGGTTCAGAAGCAGTGGTGGGTTTCAAATTTTTTTAGAACCTCTTCTGTACGTGTGGCCTGATTTGTGGGAGTGGCTTGCTGGCCATATGACCAGGTGGGAGTGGCTTGCTGGCCATGTGACCAGGTGGGAGTGGTTTGCCAGCCATGTGACTTGGTGGGCATGGCCAACTTGTAAAATGTGGCGAAACTCACTTAACAGCGCTCTTGCTTAGCAACCAAAATGTTGGCTCAGAAACTCTGGCATTTGAAGCACGCAAGTCTTAAAGCTGTCAAGTTACAAGACCCTTGCACCCCTAACCCTTTAGAAAAAAAATGCCAGGGGTGTTCAAACTTGACAGCTTTTAAGACTTGTGGACTTCAACTCCCAGAATTCCTCCTCTCACTCTTCATCTTGATGATGCGCGGATGGGCGTGGGGAGGGAGCTGGAACCGGTTCTAAACGGCACTGTGGATTTGTGGAACCTCTTCTATAGAAGGAACCCAGCCCTGTTCAGAAGAGACCCTCCTTAGTTTTTTTATTGTAAAGCATAGGTGGCGTTCAGCAGGTTCTGACCAGTTCTGGATAACCGGTAGTGGAAATTTTGAGTAGTTTGGAGAACCGGTGTAATGCCACCTCTGATTGGTCCTACCCCTATCTATTCTCTGCCTCCCGAGTCACAGCTTATTGGGAGGAAATGGGGATTTTGCAGTAACCTTCCCCTGGAGTGGTGAGGGAAAGGAGATTTTACAATATACTTCCTCTGCCATGCCCACCAAACCACACCCACCACGCCCAAACAATTTGAATCCCACTAGTGGTGTAAAAAGGATAGGAGGGCAAACTGTACTGATGTAGTTTTACAATAAAGTAGAATTAACTCATCTTACAGTGACTCCTAACCGGTTTATCCTGCAAGGCTTACGTAAGTGTAGAAACCTCATCATATTTCTTTTTCTTCCAAAGAGAAGTAGGCCTTTTAAGCATCTAAAAATTTGAAATTGAAACATGTACTTAGGGCCTTATAGTCTCCAGGTAGACAAACAAGTCAAACAAATAAATAAACTGGAGAGGAGAAAGGTTTTCAGTACAAGGAATCCTCAAGTTGCAACGATTCATTTAATGACTGTTGATATAACAGCACAGAAACAAGTAACAGGAGCATTTTTCACAGTTAACAACCATGGTAGCATCCCCACGGTCACATGACCAAAATTTCGATGCTTGGCAACTGATTCATATTTATGTTGATTGCAGTGTCCCCAAGGTCATGTGTGACCTTCTGACAAGCAAAGTCAGTGGGGAAGCCAGATTTTGTTTTTCGAATTTAATAACATTTATATGCCGCCCAATCCCGCAGGACTCCGGGCGGCTTACAATACAGAAATAAAATCAAAAATAAAATACAGGGAAAAAGAAAAGCTAGATTTAAAAAACAACACACCATACACTCCATTCTAAATGGGGCTGGACCGTATTTTAGGGTCAACAGCCCCAGGCCTGCCGGAACAGGCAGGTTTTAGTGGCTTTCCGGAAGGCCGAGAGAGTGGGAAGGGTCCGGATCTCTACGGGGAGATCGTTCCACAGGGCCGGAGCAGCTACAGAGAAAGCCCTCCCCTGAGTAGTCGCCAGCCGGCATTGCCCGGTCAACGGTACCCGAAGGAGGCCCAGCCTGTGAGATCTAATGGGCCGTTGGGAGGTATGTGGCAGGAGGCGGTCCTGCAGATATCCAGGTCCCAAGCCATGTAGGGCTTTAAAGGTGATAACCAGCACCTTGAAGCATGTTTGGAGACCGATGGGAAGCCAGTGCAGCTCGCGGAGGATAGGTGTAACATGGGTGTATCTAGGTACACCCGATATCGCTTGCGCGGCCGCATTCCGGACCAATTGTAGTCTCCAAACACTCTTCAGGGGGCAGCCCCATGTAAAGCTCATTGCAGTAATCAAGCCTAGAAGTGACGAGAGCATAAGTGACCATTTGAAGTGCCTCCCGGTCCAGGTAGGGCCGCAAATGGTGCACCAGGTGAACCTGGGCAAAAGCCCCCCTGGTCACAGCCGACAGTTGTTAAGATTGATTTAATAACTATGTTACTAACTTAACAACTGCAGTGATTCATTTAACATTAGGGGAAAGAAAGGTTGACGAATGGGACAAAATTTACTTAACAACTGTTTTGATTAGCAACAGAAATTTTGGGCTCAAATTTAGTCATAAATCAAGGACTAATTGTATTTTCCCCCTTTTTATTGTAAGTTATGATATATCATATTATTTCAACACAATGATAATAATATAATATATACTTGATATCTGCAATTTCAGTATCTTAGAATATTGGAAATAAAAAAGAGAAAAATAGAAAAGTGTATATTCTATCAATATTAATTATAATTTAGTACATTGGTGTAATGAGTATTATAGTTACTTGCTTTTCAATTCATATTTAGATACAGTATTGTAACGGAAGACATGTAAACAGAACCCATTGTGATATACATCAAGAGATTTGTTGCCTAATAACTGTTTTGGTTTTAAATTACTTGCTATTGAAATCTCCATTGTATTGTTATGAAAAAATAATAATAATATAAAGGTTGATCATATCTACCTATCTTTTAGCTGCTACTGAATTTATCTAGGAGGACATTTCAAAGTGATTTTGAAATTTCCTGTTTGGGCAGAACAGCCCAGAAATTTCAATAGAGGACAAAGAGCTTTGGTAAAATTGCACATTTTTTTTCAGGGAATCTTTGCATTTTCCAGCTTTTAATACCACCTAGCAGCCTCTGTCTTATTTCATGCAACAATATGGCTCTGTGTAGAAGCTAGACCATGCCTCAGGCTAGCACTTCCTTCAGCCAGGCACTTCAATTTTTTCCACTGCCATTCTAGGATAAGTGTTGTGACCCAGCAGGAGCCGTTGGAGCTGCCACCAGACTCTGACAGCGAGGGGCCCTATGAGTTGGCTCTAGAGGATGTGGAGGACCCTGGACAGGGTTCCGACTCCAAGCAGGCCGCAGAGAAACTGGTTGGCTACCAGGAGGCGCCTGAGCCTTGGACCAGTGGGGAGGAGCCAAGGGAGAGTGATCTAGAAGCCAGCAGTGAGTTGTTCCTGGATGCACACCATCAAAGAGCTACTCGATGTCAAGAACAATTACACAATTACAGGAGGTAATTGTGCTCAGCTGGTGGTCATTAGGCTCCTCTCCAGACTATAAAAAAGACTGCTTGTGACATGCCCCTCTTGCAGAAGTCAATGCTTTGACTAAAGAGAACGTAACTACCTTGGCAGGCTGGATTGCTGCCAAGGTTTGTCTGAATTGCTGCCAAGGTTTGTTGGACTTGCTGCCAAGGTCCTTATCTGTTTTTTTGCTTGGTTTTCAGCCACCGAGATTTTGGATTCTTGCTATTAAAAGTACATTCTTGTTAAGCTTGTCTCGGCTTTCGTTACTGGACGGAGGAGGGGGTCAGAACAGATAAGTTCATTTTACAAGATTATTTTAATGAAGCTTGTGGCAACACACATGAAGATAATTTACTACAGTTGAAATGTTCGCACAACAATTATGTTACATCACTGCTGTACAACCAAAGTTATGTTATAAAACTTTGGAGAACAAAAAAAGGTCAGTGGATAGCTTAGCCCAGCTCTTCCACTAGAACAGGAAAGATTTAGACAGGGTTCTTCCTCCTAAACCCCCCAATACAAAATTGGAGCCTTAATGCTGATTAACGTCTTGTTCCTTTCGTTAGCCATCCTGTCTATTACAGTAAGGACAAAAGCAAGGTTTCAAAGAAGTCACTACAAGGGCAATAGTAAACTATAGCATATAAATAAAAACTACTAGCTATTCCAGTGTAGTGAAAGTATTGACGGTGAGATGGCTTGATGAGATAGCTTGATGGTTAATCAAGTTCTGAACGTCTGCGAGATGATTATATGTTTTTTTATGTCTGTTGTATTCTAGCACATTGTTCAAATTCGTATGCACTGGTTTGGTTTACAGCTTCGATGCTCATCTTTTACCCAGTATGTTTCCTTTATCGTCCATGTGTGTACATTTATCCTATTAAGCCAGTGGTGGGTTTCAAAAATTGTTCGAACCTACTCTGTGGGTGTGGCCTCCTTTGTGGGAGTGGCTTGCCGCCCATGTGACCGGATGGGAGTGGCTTGCCGCACATGTGACGGGATATGAAGATGCAGACGACACTTGTCAGAACCACCTTAAATTACCTCACACACACAGCACTGGCATGCATAAGAATAGGATGTAAACTTGTTTTTTAAAAGGCATCTTTGGTTTGCGTTAAAACAACTTCAACACACGCAATGTTCTGATTGCACCACAAACGCAGTAGTCATCCTTACCTGTCACAGAGGCACTGAGCTTTATAAATATGAGCATGATAGTGTAGAAGAATCATATCCAAGGACCAGTGGTGGGTTTCAAAAAAATTTGGAACCTCTTCTGTAGGTGTGACCTGCTTTCCGGGTCCACTGGTGGAACCTCTTCTAACCGGTTCGGTAGATTTGACGAACCGGTTCTACTGAATAGGTGCGAACTGGTAGGAACCCACCTCTGTATTAAGCACATTGCTTTATTTGTATTATGCCCAGATAGTCAAAGCTAGATAAAATGATCTCTCAACAGCAGCTGTAAGTTCCTGGCATTGTAATTTAGTTGTAATTTCTGTTTTGTTCTCTTAGTTTGTTCAATGGTGCATTGAGCTATTACTCACTATTGACCTGTCATGAAGTTAGTGTCAGTCTGGCCTGATTGTTTTCATTCGAATCCTACCTGGCTGTGTCTAATTTCTATTCATGCTTTCATATAAATCCTGGGAAGAATAACTGGTCCCACAGAGGCTTCCTAAGACCAGAGCTTGCAAAGGTGCTGAATAAATTTCAAAACATGAAGTCCGTAATAATGAGGTTTTGACAGTGCTACCGAGAGTAGCTGGCCTTGAGAAATTACTTCAAAATGATTTTCCCTCGGAGGAGATAAAACATTTTACTCTAACCTGAGTTGCATGCGAGCAGCGTTAAAAAATAAGTTCTATTAAATGCTCTATTCAAGAAAAATGAATCAAGGGGTAATTACCCCTTCTTAAGAAAAAGTCAAGGATCTCCATCAGTAGAAAGAAAGGAGACTGCATTTCATTTCTATTGGGCTAACGGAGAGTTAAGCTTCCTATTAACTTTCCAAAAATTCATCTGCTGGTTATTGTTCTGTGTTAAATGATCAAGTCTGTAAGATTGAAAGATTCACTATGTCGAGTAAAAGCAGGCAATAATAGTTATGGACTATGAAGTGCTTGTATCTTCTGAAGCTTTTTTTCTTTATAAAAGTATGACAATTCTGACTGCCTATTTTTACAACTTTATTTCTTATATGTCTTGCCCATATAGCTTTTAGTACATAGATAGAAGGAAGGAAGGAAGGAAGGAAGGAAGGAAGGAAGGAAGGAAAGAAAGAAAGAAAGAAAGAAAGAAAGAAAGGATATAACTCAATATTTTTTTATGTAGAAACATAAATTTCTATTATATAAGTGAGTACTATAAGATATATACACTATATGAGGAGCCATTTCATGCCAATGTGATTGGCCCACTCCACCAGCACTGGCAGGGACATGCTGTGGACCCTGTCAGTCAAGGAATTCCAGCTAGTGTGGTCCAGAAGAAGAAGAGTTTTCTGCCATGGCTCCTGCCACCTGGAATATCTTGTTCCTCCCCCTAAAACAAGATCCGCACCTATCTTTTTGACCTTCTGAAAGGGCCTGAAGACTTGGCTCTGCCAATTGGCTTTAGGTCCTGATGGGGGCATGTCATTCTGGAGGTGGTTAATGGATTAAGGTAAGGTAATCCATTACAAGGTATGATTCCCACCTCCTCCCTGTATGAATCTTGCTCACTTCCTTCCCATCTATATTCATTTCAAAGTTGATTTTAGTAATATTTATTGCTTTAATAGTTTGTCTTGTCGCTTTTATTGATTGTAAGCCTTCTAGAATCTCCCCCAGGCAAGATAAATGGCATTTAAGTTTAATAAATAAATAAATGACTATAAATCAGGGCTGTCCAAACTTAGCTCCTTTAAGACCTGTGAACTTTAACTGGGGAATTCTGGGAGTTGAAGTCCACAAGGCTTAAAGTCAACAAGGTTGGACACTCCTACTATATTTGCTATGCTATGCCATGCTATGCTATGCTATGCTATGCTATGCTATGCTATGCTATGCTATGCTATGCTAAGCTAAGCTAAGCTATGCTATGCTATGCTATGATATGCTATGCTATGCTATGCTATGCTACATGTATGACCCTAGATCAATGTTTCTCAACCTTGACAATTCTAAGATGTGTTGACCAATTCCCATATTTCCTAGAGAATTCTGACAGTTAGACCATACACCCTGGACTTGCTACATTGAGAAACACTTCCTTAGACATGTAATTCTTCTTTTCCCAGCAGTGACCTTCCCAAACCCAGATGGTTCTGTTTTTGTAGAAAGGAACCAAGACATTAAGCAACTTGAAAAAATTTCCCATTCTGGGTCGTAATAGAAGTAGTTTTGGCCATGGCTAAGCCAATAAAAGTTTGAAGAAGACATCCAAAAATGCAGAGGTATGTATGTATGTATGTATGTATGTATGTATGTATGTATGTATGTATGTATCAGAGGTGGGTTCCTACCAGTTCGCACCTATTTGGTAGAACCGGTTCGTCAAATCTACCAAACCATTTAGAAGAGGTTCCACCAGTGGACCTGGAAAGCAGGCCACACCTACAGAAGAGGTTCCAAAAAATTTTGAAACCCACCACTGACATAGAGAGACACAAAGGGAGGGAGGGAGGGGCAAAGACATACACACACACACACACACACACACACACTCACACAGAGAAAGAGAAAGAAAGGAAGAAAGAAAGGAAGAAAGAAAGAAAATAAAGAAAGAAAAAGTGAGAGAGAAATGAAAGAAAAAAAGGGACAGGGAGACAAAAGGAAGGAGAGAGAGAGAGAGAGAGAGAGAGAGAGAGAGAGAGAGAGAGAGAGAGAGAGAGAGAGAGAGAGAACACATGGCCAGAAAGCCACTCCCACCAGGTCACATGAGCGGCAATCCACTCCCACAAAGGAGGCCACACCCACAGAGTAAGTTCGAAAAATTTTGGAAACCCACCACTGGTATGTATGTATGTATGTATGTATGTATGTATGTATGTATGTATGTATGTGTATAGACACACAAACACACACACACACACACATCCTCAGAAACCCCCAAATCATAATTGCAATAAAACTTTATAGAAGCCTACCATAGGAATTTTTTAAGAAGCCAAGAAGTTTACATTTAATCACTTGCAATTGCAAAATTGCAAATATATAGATGTTTCCAGGACTGTAATCATTTAATTTGCCTGCTATCATTCTGAGTAGATTAATGTTACATAATACTAATACAGCCTAGAACTTGAGAGACCGCCTCCTGCCAATTACCTCCTTGTGACCTATTAGATCGCACAGATTAGGCCTCCTCCGAGTTCCATCCGCCAGTCAGTGTCGACTGGCAACTACACGGAGGAGAGCCTTTTCAGTAGTAGCTCCGACCTTTTGGAACGATCTCCCCGTGGAGATTCGTAACCTCACCACCGTCCAGACCTTCCGCACAGCCCTCAAGACCTGGCTATCCCGTAAGGCCTGGGGATAAAGATCGTAATCCGTCCCCACCCGAATGATGAATGTTGTGTACTATTTTTACTTATGTATTGTTTTATGTCTTACTGTCTTGTACTCCCCTCCCTATATATTGTAAGCCGCCCTGAGTCCCCTCAGGGAAAAGGGTGGCCTATAAATAATAAAACCATAAACCATAAAAATGCAAAAGAGAAAAATATTAACTTTTAAAGGTGACTTACCAACAGAAAGTAGACAAAGTGTCTCCTTATCTGTACATGGTATTTTTACCTATCTTTGCATAGCTTTCTAAGAAATCTGCTGTAAATTGAAGGCAGGAAAACTATCTCTGTGCTCTTTCAGAGCAGCAAAAGCATTTTAGGACTGATTTGTTTCAAAATAGTAATATAATTTTATTTGGCACGTGCTATAAGAGAGCCGAGGTGGCACAGTGGTTAAATGCAGCACTGCAGGCTACTTCAGCTGACTGCAGTTCTGCAGTTCGGCTGTTCAAATCTCACCGGCTCAGGGTTGACTCAGCCTTCCATCCTTCCGAGGTGGGTAAAATGAGAACCCAGATTGTAGGGGCAATATGCTGACTCTATAAACCGCTTAGAGAGGGCTGAAAGCCCTATGAAGCGGTATATAAGTCTAACTGCTATTTCTATTGCTATATAACTGAAAAACATATTGTAACTTTTGGTAGATTGGTAAACATACAGTACATGGAGAACTATAATAATGATGTTGAAATTTAATTGCCTTTTAGGATTAAATTAGGTAGATATAGCCTGACAATAAGTGCAGCTCAATATTAGAAGTAAGAACCAGAGACACAAAATATACAAGATGGTGAACAAAATTGGAATATTACTGTACACATCTTACTGCTGCTCTTCCTAACTTTCAATATAAAAGCCAGGGCTGTTTTATGAGTTGAACTAGAGATATTTGCCATTGCTGCTGATCTCAATCTTATAGAGCTCTTGCTAAATCAGTGCAAAGATTCAATGGAGATTTCAAATGGTTCTTAATGTTTTAAAGCATAACAATGAAGTTTGAAATGTGCATGTTATAACTGTGGAGAGTGAAATGAGGAGCCGAGGTGGTGCAGTGGTTAGGGTGCAGTACTGCAGGCCACTTCAGCTGACTGCTATCTGCAGTTCGGCTGTTCAAATCTCACCGGCTCAGGGTTGACTCAGCCTTCCATCCTTCCGAGGTGGGTAAAATGAGGACCCGGATTGTTGTTGGGGGCAATATGCTGACTCTGTAAACCGCTTAGAGAGGGCTGAAAGCCCTATGAAGCGGTATATAAGTCTAACTGCTATTGCTATTGCTATCTAAAGATGTGTGGGTCAGATAGAACGCGATAACTATTAGCCCCTGTCAGTTTTTTCTCCATTTCTTTGGTGGATTTCAAACCCATCTATCAGGAAGTAACATGAGAAATCAGGCCAAAGGTTTCCCTACTCCAAGTTATCTCTGGCTAATCAATTACCTTGAATAATTTATACCTATGATACAATGTACATTCCAAAGTTAAGTATATTCTGTGTTTAAATAATGGTGAATTGTTTCTATTCTTATGCCTAAAGAAAATATGTGAATGAAAAAAGCCTAAGGGAGTTAGAGCATTGAATAACAGAAGGGTAATATTGAATAATTTAAAGCAGCAATTAGCACCACTTTCATTTAAAGTACATCAACACCAGTTGAGAAAAAAAAATTACTTTCTGGCCATATGCCTGGGACATCTCATTAAAGGCATATAATTTGTGTGTCTGTCTATGTGCATGCATGTTATTGCTTCATTCTTTGACCAAATGAAGCTTTCTCCAAGGAAGACAACACAAAGAAGGATTGCAGACTTCTTTTTACAAACCTATTTTTTATATATCTATTGTTCTGTTCCCCCCTCCTTCACTTGCTAACAGACGACAGGCAACTAAAAGGAAAGGGGATTCTCTTTATCAGTTCTCAGTTTCAAAATGGCTGCAAGCCAAACTAAACTAATTAAAGTCTCTGCCAGAAGATAAACAGTCTCAAACAGAAATCTCTCTTACGGTAAATACAAGAAGAATCAAACGGAAGCAAAGCCCTTCTTCCCAAAGTTTCTCCGAATCAGGGTTACAGAAGTCCAAACACTTTTCGAAGTGCACAGCAAAGAAACCACAATCCAGGATCAAGGAACGTTGACTTCTGCGAGGAGGGCGTGGCACCACCAGTCCTTTTATCCCTAAGGGAAGCCTCTAACGAGGCACATCTGGTTGCAATCACCTCCTCGGAGTCCTCCATTGTGCCTTACGTCAGTCAGCTCGTCTCCTATGTGCATCCTGAAAATACTCATAGAAGGGTTCTTGCTCAGCCTTTCTTGTCTCCTACCCACTGCTCCAAGGCTCAGTCTCTCTTATGTCCTCACCACTGGACCAAGGCTCAGCCATTACCTGGGGACCAACTAGTCTCTCTGAGCCCTGCTCGGAGGCAGACCCCTGTCCAGAACCTTCCTCCTCTTCCAAACATCACTCAAAATCCTCCTCGCTGTCAGAGTCTGACAACAGCTCCCAAGGCTCTAGCCGAGTCACAACATCTATTGATAGCTTGTCAATCAGAAAGGCCAGCAGTTTGACGGTTCAAATCCCTAGCACCGCGTAAAGGACTGAGCTCCCGTTACTTGTCCTGGCTTTTGCCAACCTAGTGGTTCAAAAGCATGTAAGAATGCAAATAGGAAAATAGGAACTACCTATGGTGGGAAGGTAACAGCGTTCCATGTGCTTTTGGCGTTTAGTTATGCCGGCCACATGACCACAGAGACGTCTTCGGACAGCACTGACTCTTTGGCTTTGAAATGGAGATGAGCACTGCTCCCTCGAGTTGGGAATGACTAGCACATATGTGCAAGGGGAAAACTTTATTTCTATTTTATTGACCTCTAGACTGCTACAGGCATCTGTGCTTAAGTGAACACATTAATTAATGTGTCAATTAAGAGCCGAGGTGGCGCAGTGGTTAAATGCAGCACTGCAGGCTACTTCAGCTGACTGCAGTTCTGCAGTTCGGCTGTTCAAATCTCACCGGCTCAAGGTTGACTCAGCCTTTCATCCTTCCGAGGTGGGTGAAATGAGGAGCCGGATTGTTGTTGGGGGCAATATGCTGACTCTGTAAACCGCTTAGAGAGGGCTGAAAGCCCTATGAAGCGGTATATAAGTCTAACTGCTATTGCTATTATCTGTGTCTGTCACTTTACCCACACATCATTTGAGTTCTATCGATTCCATTAAGTCCTTTTTTTAATTGGATGATGACCTTCATTGTCTTTATGATCCTTGGCAAGAAGGGGCTTGCCCAAACAGCACAAACTAATTATAATTTTTTAAAAAATAGATTCCACAATTTTTACAACAGTTATCCTCATTCTATTTTGGTTTTATTTTTATTTTATTCAGCAGCAATTTCAAAAAATCCTAATGTTGGGCCGTTTTCTTTGATTCTCACATTTTTCATATGGAAAAAGGAGATCCTCACACTTTTTCATCTGGAGGCTTTTTTAAAAAACAAACTGGGCAGCCACTTGCCTAGAATGGCATAGGATCTCCTGATCAGCAAAGGATTCGACTAGAAGATCTCCAAGGTCCCTTCCAACTCTGTTATTCTGTTATTCATACTGTACTTTCTCTGTCTTTCTCTCCCCATCCACACCCTTTACTTTAGCTGTTGGGATGCTATTTTATTAGATGCCCTTGAGTAAAGAAACAACATCTGTAAAGCAAATGTATTTTTCCCTCCACTTACACCTGTCTCCTTGTGCACCATCCTACTTAGCTCTAAGGGATTTATAGCAGATTTGGGAGAGACTGCAACAGGCCACAGGGGAAGGATAGGACAAACTTATATAATGTTGGATGTCAGCCTCTGCCTGAAAAAGTATTAGAATATATTCTATCTTCTAATACATTTCCATGCATCTGTCATCTTGACCAATGAATGGAAAATGGACATAAGAAAAGAGGAGATGGAAACTGCTTAGAACAGAATGAGGAAAAATTGTAGAAGAAAAGGCCACAGAATGGAGTTAAATAAATGTATTGAAAGTAGCAAAAATTATTTGTATTTGATAGGTTGTTTAAATGAAAGAGGCTTTGGGCAAGAAAAAACAATGTTCACAAGGAAATGATTGTTGCAAACAGTGAGGTTGGGAGAACAATACTGTATAATGTGTATAGAAATAAAGAAGATACCCTCTGTGAGAGAGATGGATGATTTAAAAATTTAATCGATAGATGATAGATAGGTGATGGAGACAGACAATGTCTGTGTCAATGGCAGCCCTGGGGCTAAAGTAGAGGCCTATCAGTGGTGGGTTTCAAAAATTGTTCGAACCTACTCTGTGGGTGTGGCCTCCTTTGTGGGAGTGGCTTGCCGCCCCTGTGACCGGATGGGAGTGGCTTGCTTCCCATGTGACCGGATATGAAGATGCCGATGACACTTGTCAGAACCACCTTAAATTACCTCACACACAGCACTGGCATGCATAAGAATATGAGGTAAACTTGTTTTTTAAAAGGCATCTTTGGTTTGCGTTAAAACAACTTCAACACACACAATGTTCTGATTGCACTACAAACGCAGTAGTCATCCTTACCTTTCACAGAGGCCCTGAGTTTTATAAATATGAGCATGATAGCGTAGAATAATCATATCCAAGGACCAGTGGTGGGTTTCAAAAAAATTTGGGACCTCTTCTGTAGGTGTGGCCTGCTTTCCGGGTCCACTGGTGGAACCTCTTCTAACCGTTTCGGTAGATTTGACGAACCGGTTCTACCGAATAGGTGCGAACTGGTAGGAACCCACCTCCGAGGCCTATGGATGGCAACTGGCCATCTAGATGATACAGACAGACAATTGTAAAGAATATAGCAAGAAGTTATAGAGATAGAGGGGTGCTTCAACTCCCACCACCAACTTAGTTCCCGCTATCTATGCCGTTCCTCAATGGCAGTGGCAGGGCTGGGGCTAAAAGTGAGGCCTCGGGACTTCTGCAGTCTCAGCCAGCTGCCATCTGTAGGCCTCTGCTTTAGCCCCAGTGCTGCCATTGACACAGAGAAATGTCACCTCAAACTCTGGACTGTGGCCAGCTAGCCTGGTTGTGACAATTGAGTAAAAAGGCACAGGAGCTCAGAGGAATAAAACACAACTGGTTAGTGCTATGTGTCTTCCCATATAACTTTACCTCCCTAAGACTGATAAGATCACACAGGATGGGCCTTCTTCAGGTGCCATCAGCTGGACAATGCCGGCTGGCGACGCCTCGGAGTAGGGCCTTCTCTGTTGCCACTCCAGCCCTATGGAATGAGCTACCCCCAGAGATCCGGACCCTACCCACTCTCATGGCCTTCCGTAAAGCTATTAAAACCTGGCTTTTCCGGCAGGCCTGGGGCTGTTGACCTCTTGATTGAGACTGGGTGTATGTTGTGTTTCTTTTAATTTGTTGTGTCTCATTTATTTTAATCCTTTTTAATATTTCTTATTTCTTATTTCTGTAAGCCACCCAGAGTCCTCCAGGATTGGGCGGCCTATAAATTCAATAAATGGAAATGGAAATGGAAATGGAAACTTTGGCCAAGTTCACACACATAATGAACCATAGGTTCAACCACATTCTATTTATTGTCTTTTTTTTTTATTCTGCCAATGTAGTTAGTTAATGAGTCAATGTGTTATGTCAGCCTAGAACATTGGTTTACTTTAGTAAGCCAGAGATCCTTGAAACTGGTAATACAGGGACCTCCTAAATGACTTTCTGAAAAAAAGAACCTGTCATGAATTAAACTTAGAAATTCACTGGGGTTAGAGTGGGCAAAAAATGGTTGAGCTCTTTACCTTAAATTAAATTATACTTTCTAAATCAAAACAATGAAAGGACCTTACAGCTTTGTAAATAAAGACTGCTTCGTTGGAAATAAGCGAAATGAACAGCCAATAAATTTTAAAACATAATTGAAGAGGAAGGATGAGCTTGATTATTTTTATGTAAGTCCTGACATCTGGAGTTCATTCCAGCTCGAATGGGGGAAGGGAAGGGAAGAGTATCTTTTACCTTACAGCCGCTTCCTATAAACTATTCTTAAAATGCTGCAGCTTGCAAAATACTGACAGGCACTTCGGCACTACCTGTCTTAGTGTAGCTGCATTGAAATAACAGTCACGTCCCAAACTCCTTTCACTTTTATCATAATTCCCTCTACAGGATAAATCTCAAGTGAGATGATCAGAGCTTTGCATAGAAGCCTCATGTCTCCCAAGGACGATTAGTCCTCCTTTGAAAGATAAACTGAGTTAGAAGCATGGAGCATAAAGAGCTGTGAAACAATGGGGTTGTTTTGAATTCGGCATATATATATATATATATATTTTCATCAAACTGACAACCCTGCTTGGAAAGAACATTTCAGGGAGATGCTCTCTGATGACCTTCCGTGTATTGTCTCATGACCTCCCATTGGGCTTTGCCCACACTTATGAAAATGCTGGAATAAGCCACATAAATATTGACTATAGACAGCCACTTTGGTGTAAAGGCTAAGGCATCAGGCCATAGTAGCATTAATTGGTTTAATAGCAGCTGGATGTGTCTTTATCCCACGTGCTTTGCCAATCTTTATAAGAACTATCTCAAACAGCTTATCACTGCTAGCAGAACGAAAAGGAACTGCTCAGGTAATGGCTATGTGGGAGTATGTTCACCAGGAATCTGAATATACTACCCTTCAGCCTGAATCAAATTATGTGACTCTTCTTGCAGGTGAAGATGAGTCACAAAGGGGGGACTGAGGTTGCAGGCTGAACCAAAGTAGGCCTTAGGTGCACAAGCAGTCCTTATTATAGTCTGGAGAGGAGCCTAATGACCACCAGCTGAGTGTAATTACCTCCTGTACTTGCGCAACTGTTCCTGACGCCTATTAGCTCTTCGGTGCCGGGCATCTAGGAACAACTTACTGCTGGCATCCGGATCACTTTCCCTTGTCTCCTCCCCACTGGTCCAAGGCTCAGGCACCTCCTGGTGGCCAACCAGCCTCTCTGCGCCCTGCTCGGAGTCGGAACCCTGTCCAGGGTCCTCCACATCCTCTAGCCGACTTATAGGGCCCCTCGCTGTCGGAGTCTGGTGGCAGCTCCAACGGCTCCTGCTGGGCCACAACAGAAAGGAATGGAAACTTCCAGCTGCAATTGAAAGCAAAAGTTTTTCCCTTATAATTTCTTACATTCTTCTCCTATTGTTCATGGAAGCACAATAAAAGAGTCAAATGGAGAATGGGTAGGTTTCCTTCATCTAAAATGAAAAATCAAAAATACTTGCTAATTATCTATATCTGTGTGACAGAAAGCATGAAGTATTTGAACTGCATTAAAGAATACCCAGGGCTACCCTAAACAGCTTAAGTAACATATTTATCCAAATTTCATTCAAATTAACAATTGTATCCATTTAGTTTCAGAACTGATAGTTTTGATAAATTAAATCTGACAAGGAAAATTAGCTATGACACAAGTAATTAATTCACATTTTCTTTTGATTAAAATGGGGGAGATTATTTTGTATGCATATTCTAACATGGAAGGAAATTGAATTGCTTGATTTCTAATGTGTTATTGCCTATATGGTAATTTATAAGGTCATTCTATTATTCTGTTATCAGTGAGCAGGAAACTTTTAAAAAAAGCATCTCTGCAATAATTCTAATTTGCGCTGAGGACAATTGAGGTTGGACTATAATAATTACATTTTTTTTAAAAAAAACCTATTCAGGTATACTCTAGTATCTTAAAGATTATATGTTAAGTGGAAATCTGGTGAGTCCCAACATTAGCATTTTTTCATATAATTAAATGAAGTATTCAGGTTTGCAGGAGTAAAAACTCCTAATTTTCTTACATGAAGATAAAAAAATATATTTCATATGCCAGATATCGGTACAATGGAGACAGCTGTTTATCTACAATGTCATCAGATTCTGTTAATAATACTGAACTTTTATCAACCTAATATTTAGGTTCCACCACAAAACCGCGGTAGACTAAAGAGCGCTCGACGAAAGCGCGTACGTGATGTCATCACAGCGCGACGAAAACAGCACGCTGTGAGCGGTAAACTTAAAATTAATGCGAAAACCTTACCCTAACGCCCCCAAACCTAACCCTAAACCTAACCCTAAACCTAACCCTATACCTAACCCTTAACCTAACGCTAAACCTAACACTAACCCTTAACCTAACCCTAAACCTAACCCTAACGCTTAACGTAACCCTAAACCTAACCCTAACCCTAACCCTTAACCTAACCCTAACCCTAACCCTAACCCTAAACCTAACCCTTACCTTTACGTGAATCGGCTTGCTTTAAAAGTGCTTTTTAAAGCGCCCTTTTTTCTCTGCGGTCGTATTTGTCGCGCAGATGATGACATCACGTACGCGCTTTAATCTGGCGCGCTTTAGTGGACCGTGGTTTTGACGGGTCACGAATATTTATACAACTTCTTTCTCCACAATGAACAGAATTTTCAATAGATGCTGAAATACAATATAATGTTTTTAAAAGGGTAAATCAAAACAGCAGGGAAACAATATATTTTTCCAATAAAACCTAACTGGGAATAAGTAAGACAATACTACCTTACAAAAAATGGATCTTTATTTCCATTACCATCTGATTTTTTTTATGTATTAAGTCTTTTATAACAACAAGATGTTTGCCTACAGGTATTTCTTCCAAATTTTATTCTTTTGTATCATAGCATCCTCTGGCTATCCTCTGGCTAGCATTTGATAATACTCTTATGAACTGATTCTGCCAGGAGGAACAGAATTACTGAGGCGTACCCTACTTCAATGTACTTTGATCAACTTATGTGATTTTTTTTTTAAATATAGGGCTTAGAAGGAAAAATAGAGGAAGTCCATGTACATTACTCATTTTCTTTCATGGAAAAGTTTGGAAAGTTACAAATAATGTTGATAAAAATTATTTATTGACTTTGCATACATGGCAGGGTCAAAATGATACTTCTTTGTGATTGTATGTCCTGTCAAATAGTCAGTTGTGGTTTCATAATAACTTCTTCCCCTTTATTCTGTCTGATGTTAATTTCTGATAATGACTTTTATCATACTTGACTGGCCATACCAGCCATGGTTCCACCACAAAACCGCGGTCGACTAAAGCGCGTGTCACTAAAGCGCAGTGACAAAACCGTGCCGTCAAAACTGCGCGACAACAGCGCGCCGACAACAGCGCGCCGACAGAAGCGCGCTGTAACATAACCCTAAAAATAACCCTAAACCTAACCCTAAACCTAACTAAACCTAACCCTAAACCTTACCTTAAGTTAAATCGCGCTTCTGTCGGCATGCTGTTGTCGGCGCGCTGTTGTCGGCGCGCTGTTGTCGCGCGCTTTTGACATCGCGGTTTTAGCGCCGCGGTGTTGTTGGCACGCTTTTGACTTTCGCGGTTATGTCGTGCCACGCCAGCCATAACTAAAAAGTAGCATTCATGTTGCTTGAGGTACATTCATAAATATAAGCCGACTCATTTCAGCTGACCAAGATTCACTAATATTCAGAATTTTAAATAGAAATTTGAAGTAATTTTTTTTAAAAAATTGACAAAGCATGAACCCATGGTCAACAGATTACATTTATAACCACAGCTGTCATTAGAATATAATTCCCTTTTATCTGATGCAGGGAGCTTCTTCAGGTGAAGTAAGTCCTTCCTCAGGTACACATCTAAAAGTGGGGAAAGTGTCATATTCCAGGAAAGTTACATCCCCACAAGGGAGTTCTCCCCTCCCTCTTTTCCAGTGTACTGAATTAATGAGGAGTTAGACAGAGCATGTTACTTATACTTTTGTAGTTGCCCAAGCTTAAAGCGTGTTTTTCTTTCTATATCTATTACTAAGTTTAAGTTTAAGTTTAAGTTTAAGTTTAAGTTTAAGTTTAAGTTTAAGTTTAAGTTTAAGTTTAAGTTTAAGTTTAAGTTTAAGTTTAAGTTTAAGTTTAAGTTTAAGTTTAAGTTTAAGTTTAAGTTTAAGTTTAAGTTTAAGTTTAAGTTTAAGTTTAAGTTTAAGTTTAAGTTTATTTATATGCCGCCCTATTCCCTAAAAGGGACTCAGGGCGGCGAACAACTTAAACGGGAAGGGGAAACATACAAGTACAAAATAAACATATTAAAATGACCAACAACCACACCTGTCGAGAGGGGAGGGGAACTCATCAACCCCAGGCCTGCTGACACAGCCAGGTTTTAACGGCTTTGCGGAAAGCAGGGAGAGAGGTGAAGGTCCGAATCTCCGTGGAGAGTTCGTTCCAAAGGGCCGGAGCTGCAACAGAGAAGGCCCTCCCCCGGGTCGTAGCCAGATGGCATTGGCTGGTGGATGGAACCCGGAGGAGGCCGGCCCTGTGCGATCTAATGGGTCTTTGGGAGGTAATTGGCAGCAGGCAGTCTCTCAAGTACCCAGGTCCAATACCATGAAGGGCTTTATAAGTAATAACTAGCACCTTGAAGCATATCCGGAGACCGATTGATACCCCTTAAGAATACTGTGATGAATATGGAGATGGCATTGGAATGATAATTTAAAAAAACATTCTTGAATCTGTCAACATTGAATGTTTTGTTTTAAAGTCCCTTGGAAAATCATCACCCTATTTAGTGTAATGAACGTAGGAGTTTTGTTTACAAAGATAATCTGAATGTTTACAGCATGCTGTTTACAAATTATTCAGTACTATATTACATATGAGGAATTGTATTTCTGAAATTATTTACACAAATCAGACAGGTTATTTTCCCAAAAAGGAAGTTGAAAGCCAACAGCAGATTTAACATAAATGCACTAGAATTCATCAATATTAAGACAATGAAGGCAGCACTAATATTTCTAGATGCGGAAAAAAAACACCTTTTGACAACTTGGAATTTACTAGAGATCTTGAATGAAAAAAATCCCGGGGGAAGAATTCAAAACTTGGGTGGAAGATAGATATCAATGGCAAATAGCAAAAATTATGGTGACTGGAATACTCTCGGAAATCTTTTCAATTTGCAAAAATACATGGCTAGGGTGTCAAACTCTCCCCTTTACTATTAGGGGAGTGATTGCTCTGGAAATCTTGGCCCACGAGATTTAAGGTAAACAGACCATTGTGATCAAAATTCAAGGAAAGGAATAAATGTTTTGCAGAATCAATATCATTTATTGGAGTGTATTTACATAGTCCTCAAATAGGACACAGAAAGAGAACAGAATAAAAAACTACAATAAAATGGATACAAAACTTTTAAAAAACATAATAACAATGGAATAATAGACAGAAGTCACTAAAATTTGCACCATGCTAGTATTTGGGGAAAACTTGGTACAAAATGTTCTACAATATTTATATAACTCTGTCAGTGATTGCCAAGATGGACAAATTGTGTAACTATAAAAATGCCACAGCAAAGGAGGGAAATGTTGCCATATGTGATGTTTATGCAAAAAATACTCAAAAGTACTGCAAAGAACTAAATCAAAATATTCAGAAAATTCTGAAAATAAAATTAAAAGCACAAACATTTTAATTCGGTATAATCCCAGATAATGTAAATAACAAGCATAGCAATTTATTAAGGTAGATGTCAACCTTGGCAAGAATCAATCTTGTACAATATTGGAAAAGAGAACATTTGCCTTCGGTACAAGATTGAAATTGAAGAATTTTAGGCGTCCAATCTTGGCAATGGAAAAAAAATGCCTGCATATATTCAACAGTAGAAATCTAATCAAATTCAATCAGAAATTGTTTCTCTATTTACAACGCATCACACACCAAGGTTAGGTAAGATACTGTCAGGAGTGCCTCCTTCAATAACCAAGAAAGAAAACTCCCAACTCCATTGTTTGTGGAATTAAAGATACTTTTACTGGTCATGAAAAGATAGCAGTGGAAGAAAAGCAAGATGTGAGCCAAAAAGGCGCCAACATGTACATATCAAATGTTTACTCAAATCCTCCTCCCGATCACCCCAACCCAATGGCCAATCTTCAACTCGCTAAGGAGCCATGTGGGGTGCATCTTCAAAATCTTCATTCAGTTGGTATGCAGAGACAGTTAACCTTGACCAAGTCCAAACACAAGCCATCAGCATGCACAGAAGATGGTGAGAACCAACCTTCCCTCTGATAACTCCTCCAACACCATACGTTTCTCATCCCAAATGAAGCCCTCTCTCTCCCTGTTTCTATCACAGCCGATAGCAAGCAAGAGCTGAGGTGGCACAGTGGTTAGGGTGCAGTACTGCAGGCCACTTCAGCTGACTGTTATCTGCAGTTCAGCGGTTCTAATCTCACCGGCTCAAGGTTGACTCAGCCTTCCATCCTTCCGAGGTGGGTGAAATGAGGACCCAGACTGTGGGGGCGATATGCTGACTCTGTAAACCGCTTAGAGAGGGCTGAAAGCCCTATGAAGCGGTATATAAGTCTAACTGCTATTGCTATTGCTAAGCAAGCAAAGAAGAGGCTGACAGATACTTAGAACATTATTAGAAACTGTTTCAAAAATAATTAACAATTCAAATGGAAGTGAGTCATATATCTTAAAAGCATAGTATAAATATATTGAAATAACAATTAGCAGTTGGGAGGGAAAAAAAGGGAGGGAAAGAGAGTTATTAGAATGCTTTTTCCTATGCTGTGGTACTTTGGTATTCAACCTTTGAAACTCATTGAATTTGATACTCAACTCATTTTGATGTGAAATTTTGTCCCATCATCTGTTTGCTACTCAATGCCAAGGTGGCGCAGTGGTTAAATGCAGCACTGCAGGCTACTGCTAGATCAGCAGGTCAGTGGTTCAAATCTCACTGGCTCAGGGTTGACTCAGCCTTCCATCCTTCCGAGGTGGGTAAAATGAGGACCCAGATTGTTGGGGGCAATATGCTGACTCTCTGTAAACCGCTTAGAGAGGCCTGAAAGGCCTATGAAGCGGTATATAAGTCTACTGCTATTGCTATAATGCACAAGCTACAACTTGTCAGTGTTGGCTGCTTTGCGACTCCTTACATTATTCCTTATGGGAACATTTTCTTTGCTTTTCATCATTTTTGGTACTTATTGCATCTCCTGGAACCAATTAATTAATTAATTAATTAATTATTAATTTATAAAATTTATATGCCGCCCAATCCCGAAGGACTCCGGGCGGCTTACAAAAAAAAGAGAGAGAGAAAACAGTTTAAAATCACAACACCACATACATTCATTCTAATCGGGGCTGGACTTCAACAATGAGGTCAACAGCCCCAGGCCTGCCGGAACAGACAGGTTTTTACAGCTTTCCTGAAGGCTATGAGAGTGGGTAAGATCTGGATCTCTGGGGGTAGCTGATTCCAAAGAGTCGGAGCAGCCAAAGAGAAGGCTCTCCTCCGGGGGCCTGCCAGCCGACACTGTCTGGCCGACGGCATCTGAAGGAGGCCCAATCTGTGGGATCTTACTGGCCGCTATGAGGCAGTAGGCGGTCTCGAAGGTATGCTGGCCCTAAGCCATGTAGGGCTTTAAATGTAATAACCAACACCTTGAATTGCATCCGGAGACCAATTGGTAGCCAGTGCAGCTCGCAGAGTCCAGGTGTAACGTGGGTGTACCTTGGTGCACCCAATATCGCTCACGCGGCCGCATTCTGGACTAGCTGCAGTCTCCGAATTAATGATGAGTACTAAGGTACCACAGTAATGCTTTTTCCCCTTGTTTGTTTATTTTGCTTTTATTTTTTTAATCATCATATTCTCAGTTCAACCTTTGCTCTAGGGTAAAGTTTATTTTACATAAATACATGTATTTCTGTTCCTTGTTTTGCTTTGTTGTTGTTTAAATTATCTAATCACTAAAAAAATAAAACTAGGAAAATATGCCATCCCTGATATAATGAGATAAGTCTTCATTGCAGTCATAGCACTATACAAATACAAGCCAGGAAAAAGTATTGATCCTAATTTATGGATAATACATCCAATGTTAAAAAGTGTTGAGTTATATCAGGAGCTCCCTTTGTTTCCAAAAGCAATCCTTTTCATTAAGGAAAGAGAAAAACCCTCTGGTAATTGTATCTATTATGATGCACCAATATTCATACATTTAAGCTTTTTAATCACATTTACCCCATTTATTCACTCGACCCCAATTTGAAATGGGCATTCAACTGTAAAAAGATATTCATTACATTCCAGTTAGCTAGCATGGTGTGCAGTTCAAGTTGGTTAACAAATGCCGGGCAAAAAATATGATTGCCAGTGTCTTTTATTTTAATTGCCCTCTCTTTTCCCAATTATTTTTAAACCACGAAATAAAATATGTGGCATTTATATCTTCTCTTATTAAAAAAGCAATCAGTTCCCTGAAGTCAGTTACAGATGAACAACTAGAGGCCATGAGAGTAGAACAGTCTACCCTGAGATAGTACTCAAGGAACATATAGTAGCTCCTTGAGAGATAGGAGGCAAACATAGTAATGTTTCCCCCTCTCAAATAAAAGAAAATTGCCAAAAAAATGGATGAGTATGGAAAAACAGCAAGGAATCTTAGTGTGAAATTTGCTGCTTTCCCATCTCTCTTAAAAAAAATTGAAGCTGTTCAAAGTTCCTACTGATGCTACTTTTGATTTTTAAAAAAGCCCTAGGTATAAGACTGCGAAACAGCTTGAAGTACTGGTTAAGGAACTACATAAAAAAAACATATTCTGGGATTCAGCCAGTTCGCACCTATTCGGGAGAACCAGTTGGTAACTTTCTAAGGAGTTCGGAGAACCGGTTGTTGGAAGAAATCTCATTTTGTTTTTTTCCCACTTTCCAGGGCTAATCCTGTAAGGAAGGAAGGCAGGAAGGAAACATTCTGGTGTGGTTTCTAGCCTAATCTTTATTGCCCTGCTTACAGAAACTGCCTCTCCGGTTAACCCTTATTACATTGTAACAGCTAAGGCGAAGCACCCATCAACGTGAGTGATGTTGAGTTGGCCATGCCCACCCAGTAACATGACCACCAAGCCCCACCTACCATGCTGGTCATGAGGGCAGAGAACCAGTTGTTAAATTATTTGAATCCCACCACTGTTCTGGGCCCACCTTAGATACAAAGTCAACAAGGTGACTTTGGGCCAGTCATGGTTTTTCAACCCTAGGAAGGAAACAATGGCAAGCCACTTCTGAAAAGCATTGCCAAAGAAACTGCTGGGAATAATATAGGCAATCTCCAATTATTGCCCAGAAAACTCCAGGGACTTATTTAGTTGTCCGGAGTCAACAATGACTTGAAAGCACACACACAGAAAAAGATCTGGAACTATTACATCCAGGGCTGGATTTAGATGAAAAGAGGCCCTAGGCTATTCCACTTATGAGGCCCTTTCACCTCCCATTTTTAAGTTTGTAAATTACATGAGAGACAATAAAATACATCATTACTGTGATATATATCAATATATATCAATATATATAGCTGGCCTCCCGACGGAGGGCGGCTCTGCTCTGCGGCAAAGGCAGCGAGGCCAGCTGCCTCCCCTGCTGCGCTCAGCTGCCCGGCTCAGCCCCCTCGCCCTCACCTGCCTGGCCGCTGGTGGGCTCCGCGTTGACGGGGCGGCTACTGGGAGTGGCCGCGCCTCTTGCCTGACCGCCGGTGCTGGGAACGTGGGCGGGCTCCCCAACTGCCGCGGCGCTGGAACGATCTTAACCAATACATTTTTATGTTTGTTTATTAGTCATATGTGTAGAATTTCTCCTTATTTTCGGTTCAGTGTTTTAGTGTTCACTGTTTTTAGAATAGTGTAATTTTAATTTTGCTAACAATTTGAATGTAGGCCCCTCTTGATCTTGAGGCCCTCGGCTGAAGCCTGGTTAGCCTATAGGAAAATCCGGCCCTGATTACATCTAACTCCCCATCATTTAGCTGGTCTTTGGCCTCATTGGAAAGCTGAACTCAGCAGATCTCAGCAGATATATGTGGATTCACACATATGGATTCACACTTGTTAGAAAAGTTATGGGACCACTATAGCATTTTCTAGCACATCAATAGAAATACTTAAATGCACATTTCTAAAAATTCCTCTGATCCTATTTAAGAGACAGCAGTCAATTAGGAGTGCTAAATGAAATATCATCATCCCAAAGGAAGACATGTAATTAATAACTTTCAACCTTGTGAATGAGAATATAGTAGTGTGAGTAATACTCTTTTAGTTTCCGTCAAAATTCCTCAGATTTCAAATGTGAGATACTGTCTTTATTTAACTGGCCTTTGTCAGGCTAAGGAAGGACACAATTCTCCCCTGAAAAGGTGGGCAGTATTATTGAATACTTTTGGCTTCTTTAGATATTTTTGAGGTGTTTCTTTTGAAACTTTCAAGATGACATTTCCCAGAATTGCCTGCATATTCAGTTTTTTTTTAAATTCAATTATTAAATATTTTTATTTTTCATTTTCATACAGTCACATATATACTGTGCATAACCGGGGCCATACAACATTAAACAATAATCACAGCAATTCCTCTTGTCAACAATACCCCCAGAAATATAAATAAGATGAAACTCAAACTCAAACTCAAATAGAAACCCAATATACCTCTTCCATTCTCCATACACCTCTTTCTTCCGCCCCCTCCAACTTACTATCTTCCCTCCATCATTCCCCTCTACCCTACTTCCCCTCCCCTTCTACCACTCCTCTCTCCCAGTCCACTCCTTCCTTCTCACCCTCCCTCCCATCCTCTTTCCCGCCCTCTCTACCCCTCTTTCTTCTATCCCACTCTTCCTCCCCTTGGTGTATTTCTACTATATGTCAATGTATTCAGCTTGTCCTATTTTTACGGAGAAATTAAAGAGAAACAGTATACATGTGAAATAGCATTACATTGAGATCTAACACATAGTATATATCCCCTCTCCCCCACCCTCCCCCCTAACACCCCTCCTCCCTCCCCCCCCCGATTTCCCAGAGCCCGTACACGGTATAGATTTTTAACAAACACAGTCTAAAATATATTGAGACAAAAGAAATAAAAAAAGAGGTTAATAACATCTCTACATTGATCTTAGCTTCTTCCTGTTGCACTAGCTATGAACAGTTTAGATTATTCCTAATCTTAAACATAGGCTATCTGTAATTTCTTAGTCCCGTATTTGTTTTGTATATAATCAATCCATCTTTTCCAGTCTCGTTTATATCTCTCATTTGAATGATCTTTAAGATATGCCGATATTTTAGCCATCTCGGCTAAGTTTGTAACTTTCAATGTCCATTCTTGAGTTGTAGGCAAGTCTTCCTTCTTCCAGTATTGCGCCACCAACAGTCTTGCCGCCGTTATTAGGTGCAGAACCAAGTTAGTCTCTACCACTCTAAAGTCATAAAACTGCATATTCAGTTTTAATAATTGCATGTATATTCAGTTAAATATTTATCTGTAATTTTTTGAAACTGGAAAAGGTATTCTGCTCTGATTACTGGAAAGGGACTGAGTGTTGTTTGTTCAAAGGAGCCTTGTGACTCCATGGTTAAGATGCAGTATTGTATGAGTTAGAGCCAAGGTGGCGCAGTGGTTAAATGCAGCACTGCAGGCTACTGCTAGATCAGCAGTTCAGCGGTTCAAATCTCACCAGCTCAGGGTTGACTCAGCCTTCCATCCTTCCGAGGTGGGTAAAATGAGGACCCAGATTGTTGGGGGCAATATGCTGACTCTCTGTAAACCGCTTAGAGAGGGCTGAAAGGCCTATGAAGCGGTATATAAGTCTACTGCTATTGAGTTCGATCTTGACCAGCTCAAGGTTGATTCAGCCTTCCATTCTTTCGAAGCCAGATTGGTGGGGGCAATATGCCGATATTTGCAAATCACTCAAGAGAGTGATTATGTACTGCTATGGAGCAGTACATAAGTCTAAGTGCTATTGCTACTGCATGCAAGAAAGTTCTACTACTATCTTCCCTTTAAGGAGACAAATTTAATAGCTACTGAAAAATGCTATGGCAATTTTGGGGAGTCATGGGAGGCTACAAAACTTAAGATTAATACTGCAGGTACTAAATTTGATGGGTTCGAAAAGAGTAATTGGAAGAGCAAGGGAAGTCTTTTCATTTCATTTATTTCATTTCATTTATTAAATTTATAGGCCGCCCAATCCCTGAGGACTCCGGGCAGCTTACAACGAAAGAAAGAAAGAAAGAAAGAAAGAAAGAAAGAAAGAAAGAAAGAAAGAAAGAAAGAAAGAAAGAAACAAAATAAGTTAAAAAAAATAGTTTAAAATTCACAACACACATACGTTCTAATCGGGGCTGGACCTTAACACTAAAATCAACAGCCCCAGGCCTGCCGGAACAGCCAGGTTTTAACGGCTTTCCTGAAGGCCATGAGAGTGGGTAAGGTCCGGACCTCTGGGGGTAGCTGATTCCACAGGGTCGGAGCAGCCACAGAGAAGGCTCTCCTCCGGGGGCCCGCCAGCCGACACTGTCCGGCTGATGGTATCCGAAGGAGGCCCACTCTGTGGGATCTTATCGGCCGTTGGGAGGTGTATGGCAGTAGGCGGTCTCGCAGATAGGCTGGTCCTAAGCCATGTAGGGCTTTAAAGGTAATAACCAACACAACTGATTTACTGAAGACTAACAAAATAATATGTTATTATTCCCCAGAATAAAATGATAGTCTAAGAATCTGTCAATTAACATATAGTTGGGATTTTAGAATGTTGAAAAATGCCAGCTTGTCGTCTTTATGAAAGCTCTGGTATATGAGGTTGTTCAATATGTATCAAAAGAATTCATCGGGTTCCAGTTCTCTCATTTTTGTACCCCTAATAAAGCAGCCCCCCCCCCATTGTGACATTTTTCCAGATTTGCTGTGAAATATACAGAGCGTGGGAAGGAGGAAGAGGTCCAAAGAAAAGCTGAAAGTAGCGTAATTTGTGTAACAAATTTTCAATATTTTATCTCATTCTCTACTGATTTTGTGTCTAAATCAGCACCCACCATCTGGTGATATTTTCATGAAGCTGTGGAAGTTAAAACATTGATTGCTGCTCTACGTTCTCCATATTACCAGTATTTTGCTAGGATGTCTATTTTCACCTTTAACCTATATTTCTCTCTCTCTCTCTCTCTCTCCTCTCTCTCTCTCTCTCTCTCTCTCTCTCCCCCTCTCCCTCTCCCTCTCCCTCCCTCTCTCTCTCTCTCTCTCTCTCTCTCTCCAGCTCTTAATCTTATTTGTTCAGTTGTTGGAGTTACAACAAAAATAAATAAATAAATTAACAAATATAGTGTTGTTTGTTTGTTTATTTTCTTAATGGCTAGGTTCAACTCTTTCTCTCCCCCACACACAGAAACTTGATTTTTTGTTTTTATTCCTCATTATTTCAGATGTTTATTTCAGTATGTCACTCAGCATGGAGAAAGCATTTTCTTTTTTTTGTAATGTATTTTTTTTCCGTGTGCAGCATTAACAAGAACAACCAGTTTATGAAAATAGGGAATATTGGAATACTTGTTGCATATTTTGTTTATTGTTCTCACTTTTTTATTATTTGTAATTTTGAAAAAAAATCTGGAAGGAATATATGTCTCTAGAAAGTATATTCTACACTTTGAAGATGAATACTGTGTATGCTTTTTGTTTTCCTACTTTTTAAAACTTTTATTTCCTACGGCAATTTTCTCCACAGCATGGAAAAAGCTAAGGTCTTTTAAGCATTGGGAAGTGTTACTCAGTTTTTAAAAAGATTACTGTAATCACTTTCTACAGGAGGCTTGTATGCTTCAAAAGAGTAACTAAACCATACAGAAAGCTTGAAGGAGGGAGGGAGGTGTGTGCAAATACTAATTCTGAACTTATTAATAATTTTGATCATCAAATTTTCTAAGTTGACTGTTAAGGCAGACATAGCAGATGAATAAGATTGTTTTTAATGTATTTTAGATTAGGAAATCAATATCTAGTGTTGTTGAATCCTTACTGTTCCACTACAGTTCCCGAGCACAAATACATAATGGTTTTCAACAGTATATAATATTAGGAGGGAGATCTAAAGGAAATACCTGTTCACTTTCAAGACCATAACACCATCCCACGCTCAAAATATATTGGATTTATTATATTTTGTGACATTATATCGGTTCCACCACAAAACCGCGTTCGACTAAAGGGCGCTCGATGAAACCGCGTAGCTGACGTCATCACAGCGCGACAACAGCGCGGAGAAAAAAGCACGCTGTAAACGCTAAACCTAAAATTAACCCCTAAACCTAAACCTAACCCCCTTTTAACCTAACCCTAAACCTAACCCTAAACCTAACAATCTAATGCTAAACCTAATCCTAACCCTTAACCTAACCCTAAACCTAACCCTAACCCTTAACCTAACCCTAAACCTAACCCTTACCTTAAATTGAATCGGCTTGCTTTCAAAGCGCTATTTAAAGCGCCCTTCTTTCTCCGCGCTCGCTGTTGTCGCCCCGTTGATGACGTCAGCGACGCGGTTTAATCGGGCGCGCTTTAGTCGAGCGCGGTTTTGTCGTGCCACGCATTATATCTATAGACAATCCAGAGGATATCTGGCAATGTATTAATTCTTCCCAATATCATTTTAGTTTGCATTCAGAAAAACTGTATTTCTTTAGCTTATTCCTCGATATAATATTTCTTAGTGTCCAACATTAAAGCATACGGAAGAGATGCAATTATTGGGCCCATGAAAAGCTTGGAAACCATTAAGTTTCAAATGAAGCACCCCTTCAATGCTTTACAAAGGAGCAGGGGCCCCCTTGCTTCTAAGGCTGAATCAAAGTGGCCATGTTGTTTTCTCATGATTGGTTTTGAAATCCTTCTCAGTCGTCTTCTTCAGAGTTTGTAAGAGGTGCCTCCGTCTCCTATCAGGATTGTTTGCCAACAGCTTTGGTGGCCGTGGCAGGGGAAGCACAGTTTATCTCTTGAAGATCAGTCAAGAGGATAAGAACAGAATATCCAAAAAGCCACCCTTGGCTATTGTTGACCACGTATCAAGGGGCCTTCAAACGAGGGGGCTTTAGTGGGAATCGTGAAGTGCAAGAAATCAGACTTTCATCAGCTAGTCTAGCGTTCCCCCAATGCACACCAGTGATCATCCGGGCTCAGCAGGTTGGTGAGCAATAGAATTAATCAGCTTTTTGGTCTTCTTTTTCTATGCAGTATTGGTAGCATCTTTGTTTAGCAACTTCTACATATTCTAAGCCAAAATATTCTACAATGACTTATTTCCATTTATCTTCTTTTACATTTTACATTCTCTTGAAAAGTCCTTCATCAGACATATTATGAGCATATAATTGTCTTTGGGCAAATTCTTTTTAGCAAAATTATTCAGGAAAACTCTTCTTTCCCAGTAGTTGTTTACTGAAAAGTGTTTAAATGTTTAGTTCTTCAACTAAATGAGGGAAGACAACTGGACAATGAGAGAAATGAAGAAAGATGCTTACTTGACCAAGCCTACTCTCTCTCTCTCTCTCTCTCTCTCTCTCTCTCTCTCTCTCTCTCTCTCTCTCTCTCTCTCTCTCTCTCTCTCTCTCTCTCTCTCTCCCTCCCTCCCTCTCTCTCTCTCTCTCTCTCTCTCTCTCTCACACACACACACACACACACACAAATGTTGTCAGTTCAGGTTAAGTGTCCCTTCTTGCTGTTCACCGATTTGAGACATGCTTCTAAGTATTTCTGAAGCACATTTTAAATGAAGCCACGATGGGAAGTCTACAGAAATGCAGTTGTAGCTATTCAATGTGATGTTAAAAAGTTGTGAATTTACCTTAAACAAAGACAGCATATTTCAGCAAAATACATCAGGGCATACATTGATAAGAGTGTTAAAAATGTTATAACACACTTTTGTATACTGGCCAGAAAAATGAGAACATCCAAATAGCTAGTGTACGTAGTAATGCCTTTTTAAAAACTTTTGAAATAGCATGAAATACTAAGCCCCCTTTATAATTTAGCAGCCTAGAATTTAAATCAAGGGTCTTGCCCCCCACCAGGTATTGTAGAAATAATTTCCCTCAGCCTCAGGCAGTGCCAGATTTAGGCATAAACTAAGTAAGATACACCTCACAAAGCTTCAGAAATTTTATAGGGACTTTTAGAATTTTATGTGGCTTTTTACATGTATTATAATCTGTCAGAGAGATAATAATCTAACAGAGCAATCAAGCCAGCCAAATAGTAAATATGTAGTTGATAAATTCATACATTTGAAAATAAGTTGCATTAGGTAAGCTCCCCGTTGGGAGAGCGAGTACGTTCAGCGAAGTGTTGTGAGAGCATTGTTGGAGAACACACAAACCAGCATACTGCAGTTTAAATAGGTTTTTACTTTCGTGGAAAATAGAGGTATCAGAGTCCATCAAACAGTCCAAGTCATACACGGATAAGACAGTCAGTCATCAACGTCTTTCAGTTAAGGGATAATCCAAATAACATAGTCCAGTAACATATAATCAGTTCAGTACTCAAAGTTTGCTAGCAGTTGCAAAACTTACAGTAGCTCACGGCACTTTCTAACAGCCAGCTTCCAAAACACTCAGATCAGATCAGCCCAGCATCTAATGAACAGAGAGCTAACAGTCATTCTGGCTCCCTCTTATGGCCGATTGAGGAAAACAGCAACCAATCACATTTTACAGTATGAGTTAAAGAAACAGGTATAGCATTGTTACATGATTTATATATTGCCAACCCAACCGTTAGATTATATTCCTAACAAGCTGTATTTTTCACTTTAAATGCCATGTTGTTAAATCATTTTAAAATGTGCATTCACACACATGTATGCAATTATTTTGTGGTCTTGCTTTGGTACGCACCTTTGAGATCTTCTGTTGTAACATTTTAGCAAGGAGTTCCCAAGGTTTATACAGCTTAGGACCTCATCAAGCCTAAATCTGGCATTGGTTCTAGGCAAATGGTAACAGGTTATGGAAACTGGAGCCCCAAATATGTGGCAGTCATCATGTTGCCTATCTCTATTTTATTCAGTGTGGGTGAGGCTGTTCCTGACAGTTTGTTAGCTTATTTCTTAGTGTTCTGCATGCTTAAGTCTGGTTTTGCAACACATACCACTGGTGGCTCAATTAGAAACCCTCTTGGTATGTCTCATTCAACTACCCGGAGGAGAGCCTTCTCGGTGGCTGCTCCGACCCTATGGAACGAACTCCCCGTGGAGATTCGTACCCTCACTACCCTTCAGACCTTCCGCATAGCCCTTAAAACCTGGCTGTCCCGACAGGCCTGGGGCTAAAGACTTCAACCCCACCCGAATAGTATGACTGTTGTGTTTTTTAACGATGTATTGTCTTCATGTGTATAACTTGTTTTGTACTTCCCTCCCCCTGAATTGTGAGCCGCCCTGAGTCCCCTCAGGGAAAAGGGCGGCATACAAATAAAGTTAAATCCTAAATCCTCATTCATGTGGCACAGCTCCAGAATACCTATGAGGTGATTTTAAAGCTACCCAGCTTTGGCTAGTGTTGAGGGAGAGGGCTGAGAAACACCTTCTACATGTATACTTTGAAGCCTTTTCCAAATCTCACAGTGCCTGTCAAATCTTGTAAAAAGCCTACTTTATGTTACAATTAAAGGCATATTTCATTCGTAAATATGGATGCTAATCTTTTAACAACTACCTTGTCTTACAGGTCATAGTTCTTATAAATATTGTGTATTAATTCATGCAGTGTTCATATAAAGCTATTAAGGATCTGAAATATTTCTCTCTCCTTTTTTTTTGAGCAATGTACTTTAAATCAACAACAGAGGTGGGTTCCTACCAGTTCGCACCTATTTGGTAGAACCGGTTCGTCAAATCTATCGAACCGGTTAGAAGAGGTTCCACCAGTGGACCCGGAAAGCAGGCCACACCTACAGAAGAGGTTCCAAACTTTTTTGAAACCCACCACTGGTCCTTGGATATGATTATTCTATACTATCATGCTCCTATTTATAAAACTCAGTGCCTCTGTGAAAGGTAAGGATGACTACTGCGTTTGTGGTGCAATCAGAACATTGCGTGTGTTGAAGTTGTTTTAACGCAAACCAAAGTTGCCTTTTAAAAAACAAGTTTACATCATATTCTTATGCAGGCCAGTGCTGTGTGTGAGGTAATTTAAGGTGGTTCTGACAAGTGTCGTCAGGATCTTCATATCAGGTCACATGGGTGGCAAGCCACTCCCATCCGGTCACATGGGTGGCAAGCCAATCCCACAAAGGAGGCCACACCCACAGAGTAGGTTCGAACAATTTTTGAAACCCACCACTGATCAACATAGACTGAATTCAGCTGACATTATCTTTTTGGACACCAAGAAAGCTTTTGACATAGTTTCTTTCGTTTTCTGAAGGAGATTATCCTAAAGTTGAGAACGTAGGAAAAATGCATGGTTTAGTAAGTCAGAAAAAAAAAAACCTTGCAAATCCTAAACTTGAGGAAGAGTGGAATCACATGATCTTAATAAAAAGACAGCAAAGCCAAGTGAGGGAAGAGGCCTGGAAATGGATAGTTTTCTATAACAATGTAGTACTTAGCTAAATAACTAGCAGATTTCCTTTAATAAGAAGGATATCCCTTATTTTTTGAATTCCAAAAATATTGTTTTGGGAACATTTCCCCCCCCCCCCCAAAGCAACTCAAAATTACCAGATTGCATAGGTGGATGCCATACAGCTGATTTATGGTCCTTTCAGAGTTCTGTCAACTTTCACAAATCAGGACTGGGGAAAACAAAGAAGTTTGACTTTAATGATAATTGTTTTTATGGATAACAATTGGCCAGGGCTCCCCTTTCAGCTGGGAACAATTTGAATTTAGGTAATTAAGCAACTTCCTTCCTTATCACAACTGGCAAGAAGGAGAAAACAACCATCTATAAAAGCAGCAGAGAAACAACTGTCTGAAAATAGCATATGGCATCCTCATTCATTGCAATACAAGCAAATAATCACCTGCTTTGCTTCCTGATCTTTGATATCTCCGTGTGTCTGTTTCTGTCTCTCTACTTTAAGCTGTCCTTTAGATTAAATGCAGAAGAGAAGGATCTCTGAGCCAAAAGAGATGGCAGTACTCAAGGCTGGAGAGTAATTAAATGAACTACATTTTCCTCCAAGTTCTCAAGGATGTAATTGCATGTTATGACTAATTGGCTGATCAATACTTTGATGTCTATCCTTGCTAGTTAAATTGCTCGGTAAGATGACTGGAATATGTCAGCAAATAATTCCCATTGATTTTGCAATTCTGGAAGCAGGCAGAGATCATTACTTCAAAGCTAGGTATTCTTCATTTGGTCTGCTCCCAAGTATGTTCAAATGGCAATATTGTTTCATATGGCCTAGGTTCAAAGATGCCTTGTCTTCTACTTCTTCATTTCCAAGATGCAAGCAAAAAGAATCTGGAACATTTAAAACTACTGCCACATCCATCTCAGTGCAAAAATGTTGTTTATCATCAAACATGTTACTCCTCTATCCCAAAACAGCTTGTTAATATGCTTTTTAGGTTTAATTAGAATTTTTTTTAAAAAAAAGATTGAAAAGACATACACAGGCCAAATTCTGAAACGTTAAAAATGTTTATCTTCTTGCCTCTGATAAGTTCAGAAGCATTGTCATTCTGAATGACAAGACGGAACTTTTGCAATATTTCAGTGATCAGAGTACATTGTACAAGCCATCTCTTGAGATCACGAAAATGGCGCTCACAGCCTTGAAGATATTGTTCATCTCTGATTTAAATAATAAGACCCTTTGGATGTGTTCTGAAAGTTCCATGAAGTACAGTTTGTGCTGAAGGCAGAGAAGAAGTGGTGCTCCTGAGTGAATGCTTTATGAATACACAATGGTTACTTTTAAAAAAAGTCCATTTTATAACAGTAGTCAGTTAAGATGCTCTAGATCAGGGGTGTCAAACTTGTGTCATCACAGCATCATCATGTGATGTAGCAATAGCAATAGCAATAGCAGTTAGACTTATATCCCGCTTCATAGGGCTTTCAGCCCTCTCTAAGCGGTTTACAGAGTCATCATATCGCCCCCAACAACAATCCGGGTCCTCATTTTACCCACCTCGGAAGGATGGAAGGCTGAGTCAACCCTGAGCCGGTGAGATTTGAACAGCCGAACTGCTGAACTGCAGTCCGCTGAAGTAGCCTGCAGTGCTGCATTTAACCACTGCGCCACCTCGGCTCTGTGTATCAGGAATTTTTTCCCCTTAGCTAAACTGGGTGGGGGCAGGGTCAGCACGTGATGCATCTGTCCCAAAGATTGCGGGTTTGACACCCCTGCTCTATAAGTTGAGCAATAGGACCAAAAATCCCAGAATCTGGCACTCAAAGGTCTAGAGCATTTGATTATGAGTTTTAACACCCCCACACACAGACTTTTTTTTTTTGCTTTTTGTGAAAAGAAACCAAGACCACACATCTAACAACAATTCTAACAGAACAACATAACAGAACAGAACGATCTCCCTGTGGAGATCTGGACCCTCAACACCCTCCAGGCTTTCCGCAAAGCCACTAAGACCTGGTTGTTCCGCATCTTTGGTTTGCGTTAAAACAACTTCAACACACACAATGTTCTGATTGCACCACAAACGCAGTAGTCATCCTTACCTTTCACAGAGGGACTGAGTTTTATAAATAGGAGCATGATAGTGTAGAATAATCATATCCAAGGACCAGTGGTGGGTTTCAAAAAATTTTGGAACCTCTTCTGTAGGTGTGGGCTGCTTTCCGGGTCCACTGGTGGAACCTCTTCTAACCGGTTCGGTAGATTTGACGAACCGGTTCTACTGAATAGGTGCAAACTGGTAGGAACTCACCTCTGGATGAACCTCAAAGTGGCCTCAATCACACTCTAAAAGAATGCAAATTGATCAGCTGTCTTCAAGGAATATAAATCCTTCCATTTTCCACCATCCAAATGGATCTGAAGAAGGTTCTTGGATGAGAACTGAAATGGCTTCAAAGTTGCCTCCTGAAAAAGCACCTTTGGGGTAAAGTTCTGAGAGTGAGGATAGAATCAATTATACCTATGAATTTAGGATCTGAATTTAATTCAGATCATTGATAACTAATTGATCTTAAAGAAAAAAAACTATTTTGTAAAAAGAAAAAAAAAACTCTGAAAGCAGATGCCACTGAGCTGTTTATACAAGAACATTTTCATGTTCCTATTAATATGCAACCATTCCTGAAGGCAAAAGTGCTCAGGAGAAATCTACATAGGATTCTATTTTCATCTGAATTTACTTAAATGATTTGTGCAATTGTTGATCAAATGCAAATCAGTAGCATAGTGACTGAAGATGACAACATCATTTTCCAAATGGGAAAGTTACCAAAGGATTTTGTGAGAAATGAAAAACTGAAAAGCATTTTTCTTGTATGGAGAAATAAATTGTTTTTTTTAAAAAAAATATTCCAATCTATCATACTATAAATTGGTTTATATATATATATATATATATATATATATATATATATATATATATATATATATATATATATATATATATATATATATATATATATATATATATATATATATATATATATATATATATACAGTAAACAAAAAAGCTGAATTGACAATCAAATTTGTAGTGATGTGGAATAGTAATTGTTGAATTCATTAAAAGGAAAACAAAACAGAATATGAAGAAATTAACTATATTATCATTTGTTTTCAGATGGCTTTATCTAGGCATGTGTATTCAACCATCATCTATACATGGGCGACACAGTGCAAACATGATTTCCAGCTTCCTCCAATTCTATCAGATACCTTTTTAAATTCAGTGAAGTTTTAAAAGCAGACTGACATGAATTCTGACTTCCGTTGGTTAGAAAGGAAGAAGGGAAAACCCAGTGTATTGCCAATCTTTTGGCAGCCTTGAATTAATACATACCATGTTTCAGAGTTTAATTCTCCAACTATAACTAAAAAGGGCTTTTGTACTACATTCTCTCTAGTAATGCATGCATAAAAAAGAATTATTTGACCAGAGGTGGGTTCCTACCAGTTCGCACCTATTTGGTAGAACCGGTTCGTCAAATCTACCGAACCGGGTAGAAGAGATTCCACCAGTGGACCTGGAAAGCAGGCCACACCTACAGAAGAGGTTCCAAATTTTTTTTGAAACCCACCACTGACACACACACACACACACACACACACACACACACAGACTCACAGAGAAAGAGAAAGAGAAAGAAAGGAAGAAAGGAAGAAAGGAAGAAAGAAAAAAGAAAGAAAACGTGAGAGAGAGATGAAAGAAAAAAAGGAAAAAGGGACAGAGAGACAAAAGGAAGGAAACAGAAAGAGAGAGAGAGAGAGAGAGAACACATGGCCAGCAAGCCACTCCCAGCAGGTCACATGGCTGGCAAGCCACTCCCACAAAGGAGGCCACACCCACAGAGTAGGTTCGAAAAAGTTTTGAAACCCACCACTGTATTTGACTAAATGTAGCACTGAATTACCTAAGAAAAGAATGGAACCACTGGGTCCAATAGTTATTCTGTTGGCCAAAGTGTGTCCATTAGCAGAACAACTGCCACTTTTTCACTCCTTCAGGGTATATTAGAGAGAGTTGGAGGATTCTCCAAAGAGATTCAGAACATCCATAATTGGGGTTAAATAGGCAGAAGAAACAAATGTGTCTTTCAAAATGGTGGTTGTAGTTCATGATCTTTGGTAAGAATTGAAGGTCTTTTTCCTTTGAAATATTTGCATATAGCAGTGTTCTGGTCTTTGGAAGCACTTGGTTTATTTTCTAGTGCTCCTTCAAATATCCATGAGACCACACCTGGTGATGAGATCATTTGGTCAATCCATGTTTGTTAAAAATCTATACCGTGTACGGGCTCTGGGAAGTCGGGGAAGGGGGAGGGAGGTGGGGTGTTAGGGGGAGGGTGGGGGAGAGGGGATATATACTATGTGTTAGATCTCAATGTAATGCGATTTCACATGTATACTGTTTCTCTTTAATTTCTCTGTAAAAATAGGACAAGCTGAATACATTGACATATAGTAGAAATACACCAAGGGGAGGAGGAGTGGGATAGAAGAAAGAGGGGGAGAGAGGGCGGGAGAGAGGATGGGAGGGAGGGTGAGAAGGAAGGGAGGGAGTGGAGTGGGAGAGAGGAGTGGTAGAGGGGGAGGGGAAGTAGGGTAGAGGGGAATGATGGAGGGAAGATAGTAAGTTGGAGGGGGGCGGAAGAAAGAGGTGTATGGAGAGTGGAAGAGGTATATTGGGTTTCTATTTGAGTTTGAGTTTTATTTTATTTATATTTCTGGGGGTATTGTTGACAAGAGGAATTGCTGTGATTATTGTTTAATGTTGTATGGCCCCGGTTATGCACAGTATATATGTGACTGCACGAAAATGAAAAATGGAAAATAAAAACATTTTAACAGGAGATCATTTGGTCAATCCTGGAATCCTGGAACGTTTCAATTTTTCAGACAGCCCAAGGTATGTAAGCATATCTTTAAGCAATGAGAATTAACTTTAGAACCTTTGAATCCAAGAGATTCCAGTAATTGATAAACTTGCTTACTGAAAATAATTTTCATTTGCAAAAGCTCTGTGTTTAGGTGTGAAAATTGCTTGTTGCTCTGTCATAGTTTACACAGTTTATGGAACTCAAAAATATGCTGGGGGCACGCTGTTGGAATAACAAGCAGATACAGACAATATTTAGGTAGAAAAAGAAATGGAATCAAAATTCCATTAAAGGTCATGGAATTAGCTCTATGTCTTTTTTGAATCACTATTATTCTAGCTGCAAATAGGGATCACTCTTAAAAAATAGTTCTGAAGCAAAGCTCTTGTTAAGCAATGTACTGTATCTTGTTTCTCAAGAATTATCACATTGTGCTAAAAACTTATATTTTGACAATTCTGTAGTTAATTACATTTGCTGCTAGCAAACTGCAACCTTTAGCTGACACATTAATACTCTCATAATCAGCTAAAGGTCACATCTTGCTTAGAGTTGGAGCCTTTTCCTGCACCATGTTCTCTGAATACCAGAAAACTGTCTGATATGCCAGTTAGAAGTGTTAATGTGGCAGACAAAGATCACCAACTCTTGGCTGGTTCAGTCCTGGCAGCATAAAGAGCTATGATGAAAGTTTTATCCTTAAACAGCCTGCCTGAAACACACTAAAAGGAATATTGGCTATTTGTTACCAACTGGATGAGGTTTTAGTAGTGAATAACATCAAGACTGCTTCTATAGAAACACTTGTTCATGTGAAGCAAGGCTGCCAACCAATTAGGGAAAATATTTGATATATCCTTTCTCCAGAACCAAATTAATCCAATAATTTTTTAAGGCTCGGATATTATCAAATCATCAGCATTGGTACATTTACGATTCTCCAAATGAAGTGCAATGTTTTCATTTGCAATTTCCGTTGATTTATCGGCCATCGTGGTATTTGAAGACTTACGTATTACAATTTCAAATAAGTACTGCAAATTTCAATGATTCAAACACGGATCCCACGGGCATGTCATACAGCAAGAACGCATTGCTGAAGTTCCTTATCGCAGTTTCGTTTAGCGCGCCAAATCTAAAAACCATTTCATTAGATTTTATGGATTGGCTGGGGAATTCTGAGAGTTGAAGTCCACACATCTTAAAGTTGCCAAGGTTGAGAAACACTGCTCTGGCGGGGGAAGCAAAATCTAATATTCTTATATGTTGCCGCATATCCATTAGAATAGTTATATGTCAGAGGTGTGCCATAAGATGTCAAAAAGCACTATAATGTTAAATGTACACACACATCTGTCTGTCAGGTGAAAATATTCTATCCAGTATGTATTCCTTGACATCTTTTTCTCCCATGAATTGAAAAGTAGGCTTTAAAAATAATTGGGAGAAAACATTGAACTGCTCATCTTTATATTTACTGCCTATAATATAAGATTATGGAGAATAACCCAAGCTTGACATTATTCATTTCAAGAGTTTGGGCACAAAACAGGAGATTTAACTTCACATTTTCAGTGTGCTAACACCTCTTACTAACCTAAAAAAATATTTAGCCATAAAAAATTGAAAAGCACATTCTCCAATAAAACCACAGTGATTGGTTTCATCTTTGCTGCCATTAGCTGGAGCAAGTTTGGGCATAGAGAGAAGGTTGGGGAAAATACAATTAAGCACATGTTCAGAGATGTGAGCATATTAACAACTAGCTGGACATTTTAAAAAAGGTGGCTGCCTATTAGCTGGTAGGTAAATTTACTGCTATTTTTAAATTATTCAGTGTGAAGAACTTAAAGGCTGTAATGTTATACTTTTATTTTTCTAGAAGATTCCCAATGTTTTCCCCTGGTAGAAATAAGAAATAGATTCTCAAGACCTGTGTTGATTATCAGGATTTTTAATTTGTTCATAAATACAAGTGTAAAGCAGCAGATTGGGCCAATTTTGGGTGATAGCAAAACTACTGAAATGAAAAGCAAAAGGTGATTGTAAAGACTTCCTTAAACTGGGTGAAATGGTCAACCAAATGGCAGATACAATGGGAATTTAAATAATATAAAATAGTGCCTACTTTGGCAAACCATCCACATTCACAATACACTTTTGAATTCTGAGCTGTCTGTAAGTAACCAGGTATACAATTTTAAGATCATAGCATATAATGCAATGAAGTTGTTTCAAAGTGCAGCTGACATTGTACACAGTTCTGGAGACCATGTTTAAGGAAGGGTGTGATAGAGCTAGAAAAAGTTATTACCTGAAGGGAAAGCAGTGGTGGGATTCAGCCAGTTCGCACCTATTCGGGAGAACCGGTTGGTAACTTTCTGAGTAGTTCAGAGAACCGATTGTTGGAAGAAATCTCCTTTTGTTTTTTCCCCACTTTACAGAGCTAATCCTGTAAGGAAGGCAGGAAGGAAACATTCTAGTGTTGTTTCTAGCCTAATTTTTATTGCCCTGCTTCCAGAAACTGCCTCTCCGGTTAACCCTGATTACATTGTAACAGCTAAGGCGAAGCGCCCAACGACCTGAGTGACCTTGACTTGGCCACGTCCACCCAGTCACATGACCACCAAGCCCCACCTACCCAGATAGTCATTAGGGCAGAGAACCGGTTGTTAAATTATTTGAATCCCACCACCGAGGGAAAGGATGGTAAGAATGGTTTTAAAGAATGGGGAAGAGAGGGCTTTCCTCCCTTCTCTCAAAGGACTAGGAATACTACTCTTTTAATGAAGCGGATTAAAAATGAATATAAAGGACATAAAGCAAAATATAAAAGGGATTTGATATATTCATTGAGGACAGGTCTCTCAAGAGTCCCAAAGCTGCTTTTTTCAAAAGGCAACGGGAGTTTGTTTCTCTTTGAAGACATTTTGCTTCTCATCCAAGAAGTTTTTTCAGGAGAATTGAGGAGAAAAACAAAATCCAGTTGCTTTTTGAAAAAGCACCGTTGGGACAATCATGACTTGAATGATTGAGAATCTCCAAATGCAGCTCCCTCAAGAGTCGTCGGCCTGGAATACTCATGTTATCCTTGGGTTGAGGAAGCATGCTTCCAAATACCAGCTACTAAAGAAAGCTGACCTGAGGGAGAATCTCTCTTATCTCCTCTGTGTGAGTACTACAAAAGCCACTAGTTGGTCTTTGTAAAAAAAACAAAATAGTGAATTCAGAGTGGTCTTGACCGGGTTCAGGGATCTATTCTTACCTTATTATGCCAAATGTGAAAGAATACACTAAGCAAGCAGATGCCATTCTTCAATTCAGTGCCTAGCCTAGAGAATGATATTTTTTAAAAATAAAAAATTATATCACTCACTGATCCCGTTCCAGTACATTTACTGCACTCTACATGGGGCAGCCCTTGAAGAGTATTCGGAGACTTCAACTCGTCCAGAACGCAGCCGTGCGAGCGATTGTGGGTGCACCTCGGTACACCCACGTTACACCTATCCTCCGCGAGCTGCACTGGTTACCGATCAGTCTCCGGATACGCTTCAAGGTGCTAGTCATAACTTATAAAGCCCTTCATGGTATTGGATCTGGGTACTTGAGAGACCTCCTGCTGCCAATTACCTCCCACAGACCCATTAGATCTCACAGGGTTGGCCTCCTCCGGGTGCCATCTACCAGCCAATGCCATCTGACTATTACCCGGGGGAGGGTCTTCTCTGTGGCAGCTCCGGCCCTTTGGAATTTATTTATTTATTTATTAGACTTATATACCGCTTCACAGGGCTATCAGCCCTCTCTAAGTGGTTTACAAATTTTTTAGCAAATTGAGTCAGCAACTTGCCCCCACAGTCCGGGTCCTCATTTTACCCACCTCGGAAGGATGGAAGGCTGAGTCGACCTTGAGCCCGTGAGATTTGAACCGCTGAACTGCAGATTACAGTCAGCTAAAGTGGCCTGCAGTACTGCACCCTAACCACTGCGTCACCTCAGAATGAACTCCCCACAGGGATCCGGACCCTCACCTTTCTCCAGGCCTTCCGAAAAGCCGTCAAAACCTGGCTTTGCCGGCAGGCCTGGGGGTGATGAGTTCCCTCCCCTCTCGACATGTATGGCTGTGCGACTGTTGTCTACTTTTATTATTTGTATTTTGTCTTTTATGTTCCCCTTTTTTTCCCCCTTGAATTGTTCGCCGCCCTGAGTCCTCCCGGAGAAGGGCGGCATACAAATAATAAAATACAATACAATACAATTCTGTGGCCCTTTATAGCAAAAAGTCTGAGGCAGCCAGCAAGAAGCATGACTATTGCTTTCACTAACTGTCTAGGGAGATTCTTTGTCCCAAAGTTACTTTTTTCAAGAGGCATTTGGGCTTTCTTATTTTTCTCCAAAGATGTTTCACTTCTCATCCAAGAAGTTTCTTCAACTCTGACTGGATGATAGGGAACAGAAGGATTTATATTTCTCTCTGCAAGGAGAAATCTTCAAAGAAAAACAAGAAAGTACAGTTGCCTCTTGAAAAAAGCACCTTTGGAACTATTGTTTTTACTGTTATTTGGGAAATTTAAAATATTTTTTTTAAAAAAATAATCCCAATATTATTTTTTTGTAGATTGGGAGGTAAGTAACATTCTGCACGGAGTACCATTCTGTGTTTAAGGTTTTAGAAAACTCTAACTTTAGTTTTATGAATGCTCAGAAAATTGCAATGGAAAGTTGTAAAGTGGGGTTGTTTTAACCTAAGCTTTGATTCTTTCTTTCTTTCTTTCTTTCTTTCTTTCTTTCTTTCTTTCTTTCTTTCTTTCTTTCTTTCTTTCTCAAATAAGAGCTGGAAAAACCTGTATTTACTTATTTTTATTTATTTATGGAATGTATTTGCCGCCCGTCTCACCACAATATAGGGACAGTATAACCCCATTTGTTATACAGAAGCATATACGAGTTCTGATCATGTATGTTTGCTATTAGAATTCATAACTGTTGCCCAAATAATCATCCTTCATACTAAGGAAACTGGTTTGCAGCATAAGGCACCATAAATCTTGATTAATATGCGTTGCCAAATGGCATGGTTGCCTCCAGGACTGCAGACCACCACACCATGTAAGAAGAAATATGAAATGGTTCTCTGAGGTATACTTTGAGACAGAGGTGGCTTCCTAACAGTTCGCACCTATTCGGTAGAACCGGTTCGTCAAATCTACCGAACCGGTTAGAAGAGGTTCCACCAGTGGACCCAGAAAGCAGGCCACACCTACAGAAGAGGTTCCAAAATCTTTTGAAACCCATCAATGCTTTGAGGCAACACTAAAAATAACCAAAAACCATTCTTGACTCAAATGATTGAAATTAATCCAATCTATTACAGGGATGTTATGTCCAAAGGCCTGCCATCACAACCACATTTGTAGTGGCAGCCATAACAGGATTATAAGATGAGGCAATTATATGAGGATATATTACATCACAGTTCTAATATTTGTCTATCCCTTTTATATAATCTAATGCTGGCTAAATATATAGATGACTTATAGGCCCTGGAACTTTTGTAAGTCATCTAAGTAATTTTTAAGGTCACTCTAGGCAAAACATCCAAATAATGTTTCTCTACTTATGGACAATGCATAAAGAAGCAATATTGTTTTCCTTTTTTGGACTGGTCATACAGATCTTTGTGAGCAGTTAAACAATGGGAGCTAAACCCATGTATCATTCACCCTATGAAGACAAATGTTTAAAATATTTTCTGAAAGTCATTAAGTCCTGAAATGCTGAGTATTTCTGAGCATTCAAACTGTATATAAAGACATAATAAAAATAGCAGTATTTATTCCAGGGTAGCTTTAAAAGGGGTATATTTCTTGATCAAGTAAACTGGCATTGTTACATCTATCCATCCATCCATCCATCCATCCATCCATCCATCCATCCATCCATCCATCCATCCATCCATCTATCTATCATCTTTCTTTCTTTCTTTCTTTCTTTCTTTCTTTCTTTCTTTCTTTCTTTCTTTCTTCTTTCCTCCCTTCCTAACTCTCTCAATCTCTCTCTGCCTGCCTGCCTGTCTGTCTCTCTTTTCATTCAAAGCTTTTATATACATTGTTGATTTCCTTCATGTTCTATATCTTCAGATTAGAACTAAGAAACTTTCTTTTCCAGTTCTATATGGATGTATTTAACTGCGTGGAAGATTTTGTGCATCTAAGAACAGTTAAAGAAAACAGGATGGCTGCTTCAATGTAATCATTAAAGAAGTCTGAGTTGTTCAACTCATTTGCAAAGAGAGAAGCATGTGTGCAGTTGGAAAATGTAATCTTTTATATTACTCTGTCTCCATTCTTCTGACTCCAGAGAAGCTTCAAATTCCATGGCACTGTAAAACTCAGCGTGGTCTTAAGTCTACTCTCAGTAGTCACAGCAGGGGTCTTTGGTTGTGATAGCCAAATTTTGCTGCCCTTGGTTTATTGAAGGAAAGATTAAACGGTGCAGTAAATAAGCAAGCAGGAAACTATTTAGAAATGCAAATGTATTTATAGTTGTAGTCCTATTTACAATACACTATACAGTTCGAGAAATTAAACTTTGATATGGGACCATGTACACAAATGGTATACTCCCTGTTTGATAATTAGAACACCATTATTGAATAGAAAGAAGCTAGAATATTTGGAACAGTGGGGATCTATTTTTTGGCATTCATGGAAATTGTTAGATGACCTTTTTCTTCCTACATTGGTTTAAAGGCTGAAGAACAAAAAGCCAGAAAATGGTTTTCATTAAAGTCCATTTGCATGAGTTGGATATTTAATACTGTAAGTCTGGGAAATTTGGAAAGCGACTTGCACATTAAAATAAATCAGGGGGTTAAGAGCCTGTAAAATTTGCAATAAATTCCAATTGAGATAATGGTAAAAGGCAATTGTGTGCAGTAATAAACTACTTGAAATAAGTGACGATTAAGCAACTTTAGACCGAATAACTATACTTTTGTATTAAACTTTTACTTTGTCCACACACATTTTACTTGGTAATGTATTTATTTGGATTCTTACGGCTAAGCATAATCATGTGTAAGAAATTGAAGTAGCATTTTATATATAGGGTGCAGATACTTTAATGCTGTTAAAAATAAAATTACTAGACCACCATTATAGAAAATCCTATAAATACATTTTATAAACAAGTTTAATTTTCTCTTTCACAAGATAGTAAACGTTATTAAAACAGTATTTATGGCCATGTGTTTCAGTCACTGTATATATAATATAGGCACATTTATATAGTAAGTGTGGCTTTCACATTGTGCCAAGCCCAATTGGGTTAGATAGTTGGGTGTTCTGACACACACACCCCTTCATACACCAAAGCACACCAAGACAAAGATACTTCAAGGATTTATTAACACAGAGACTAGACCTTGGCAGCAATCCAGCACAGACTAACCTTGGCAGCAATCCAGCCTACCAAGCTAGCCACGATAACTTCTTCAGCTGTAGTGAATACGTTGATTCCTGTGATGAGCGTGTGGAAAGTCATTCCTTTTATAGTCTTGAGAGGGGCCTAATTACCACCAGCTGAGTTCAGTTATCTCCTGTAACTGCGTAACTGTTCTTTACGCCTATTAGCCCTCCGTTGCCAGGCATCTAGGACCAACTTCCTTGTCTCCTCCCCACTGCTCCAATGCATGACATCAGGATCACACTCCCTTGTCTCCTTCCCACTGTTCCAAGTCTCAGGCACCTCCTAGTGGCCAACCAGCATCTCTGCACCCTGCTTGGAGTCAGAACCCTCTCCAGGGTCCACCACATCCTCCAGAGCCGACTCATAGGGTTCCTCGCTATCAGAGTCTGGTGGCAGCTCCAATGGCTCCTGCTGGGCCACAACAGTTGTGTATATTAAATAAACCACAAACAGCTGAATTCATATAACATGCAAATTCACCTTTTGTGGGTTCACAATATGCTAATCCAAAAATAATCCATACATCCTATAAAACAGTCTTAGAGTTTATATGGGTATATGTGAGTAAATGTATGTTTGTCTGTATTGCAGGCAGGTAATCATCAACTTATATTAATTCATGTAATGATTGTTCAAAGTTATGATGGTACTGAAAAAGTGATGTGCAACCAATTATCACACTTACAATTATCACAGAGTCCTCATCGTCATGTGATTGAAATTCTGACATGTGACAACTGACATGTATTTACAATGATTGTAGTGTCCCAGGGTCACATGATCACCATTTGCAACTTTCTCAGCTCTCTTCCAACAAGCAAAATGAAGAACCGCTTAAAAACCATGTGATTAACTTAACCATGTTATTTACTTAACTATAGTGATTTGCTATTTTTTGAACAACCATAAAATTAGGCATGACTCATTTAACCATTTCATTTAGCAATAGAAGTTCTGGACCTGATAGTGGTCAAGGACTACCTGTATTCTGTGTTTGGAAACTACTTGAAGGAATTATCCAATAGTCCTACAGTGTGTTTAGCTTGCAGATCACACTTAGATGGGCTTTTTTTTCTTATATCCAGACTCTGGTCCAGGGATGTTTATAGAACTTCTAAACTAATATCTGATGGCTGGTTGAGTTATAATCAGTTTGAGATTTACCCCTGACAAAGTGGTAGAGAGTCTGAAGGGGCAAATGGAGAAAAATGATGAAATGACCATTATGCTGTCATCAGTGGCGTGCAGTCAGGGGAGGCAGGGCCTCACCACTGTCATCATGGAAAAAAAATGTAAAAGGAAAAAGGCTGAGCTAGTTGCTGCCAGAGTCACAGTGAATGACTCTGCTTAGTGCTTAACTGTTTAAAAAAGCCTCTAAAAAGAGCCCTCTACAGAAGGAGGCAGCCAATAGTTAGCAGAAGTAGCCTGTAGTACTGCATTCTATGGACTGTGCCATCCCCCCACATCTTCTGCAGCTGCACATTCCATCACAAATACCAAGGGTACACCTACTTATAATCCTGTGTAAAATAAATTGGTTGGTTTCTTGCAAATTTACAGTCTGGGACAACTTCTGGACATAGCATTCATTCTTATTTACAATATGTTGTATATCAATTTATTCCTTTCTGGAAAAATCTAATCTTTCAGGATCTTGTCGACGTCTGAATCCTCAATGCTTATGCTCTCTTTGCCTATACTACTGAAGATCTGACAGATGCCTTCAAAGCACTCTTTCCTTCAAACCTGAATGTCCTTGTAATCTTAGTCACATTGACTGTAAGATAGCATTAGAATTAGAAATTATTATGTTTTCTGGAATAATCTGTTATGTTAGCAGTTGGAGGATTCCTTTCTATTTTTATTGGATTTTTAATTTATTGGAGGATGGTGGTGTTTCTTTCTTTCTTTCTTTCTTTCTTTCTTTCTTTCTTTCTTTCTTTCTTTCTTTCTTTCTTTCTTTCTTTGTTTCAAATTTAGGCCTTTATATATATTATGCCTGTCAACTGTGTTGCTACTTAAATTCATGCCCATTTTATTTATTTTATTTATTAGACTTATATACCGCTTCATAAGGCTTTCAGCCCTCTCTAAGTGGTTTACAATTTTTTTTATTTATTTTTTTAGCAAATTGAGTCAGCAACTTGCCCCCACAGTCCGGGTCCTCATTTCACCCACCTCGGAAGGATGGAAGGCTGAGTCGACCTTGAGCCGGTGAGATTTGAACTGCTGAACTGCAGATCACAGTCAGCTAAAGTGGCCTGCAGTACTGCACCCTAACCACTGCGCCACCTCGGCTCTTTTTTATTCTAGTTAGTCTCCATTAGTAACCATATGGCTATATTTTGAATAAATAAGTTGAATAAATAAAGTTACAGTAGACCATCCATGGCAACTTAATGGACAAAATGTGACAACAACAGTTTAACTTGCCAATAAGAGATACTATTGCTCTTTTTGTAGGAAAGATCACAATTGCTATACCAAATGATGAAAATATTATGTTACACAGATTTTACTTTGTTATATAGAATATTATTGTGTCTATTTGAATGCCTAATTATAGAGCACTATCCCATGGACCCAAAATTTGCAACAACTTGAGCAATACTTTTTATTCATAAGAATCACCTAGTAATGGAACACCTGATCTTAACTGTTGCAATATATTGGAAGTTCTATAGTTCATTACTGATTGCAGATTTAATTTAAGTCAATCTAAAATACACATTAATCTGAGAAGACCACGTACAGCTGGATAATATCAGCAAATCAACCACACTTCAGTGTAAATAAAAATTTATTGCAAATTTACAATCTGGGACAACTTCTGGACATAGCATTCATTCTTATTTATGTTGTCTATCAATTTATTCTTTTCTGGAGCAATCTAATCTTTCAGGATCTTGTCAACCTCTGAATCCTTAATGCTTATGCTCTCTTTGACTATACTACTGAAGATCTGACAGATGCCTTCAAAGCACTCTTTCCTTCTAACCTGAATGTCCTTATAATCTTAGTCACATTGACTGTAAGATAGCATTAGAATTAGAAATTATTATGTTTTCTGGAATAATCTGTTATGTTAGCAATTGGAGGATTCCTTTCTATTTTTATTGGATTTTTAATTTATTGGAGGATGGTGGTCTTTCTTTCTTTCTTTCTTTCTTTCTTTCTTTCTTTCTTTCTTTCTTTCTTTCTTTCTTTCTATCTATCATCTATCTATCTATCTATCTATCTATCTATCTATCTATCTATCTATCTATCTATCTATCTATCTATCTATCTTTGTTTCAAATGCTTTTCATGTAATATCCTGACAGGGCATGGGCACATATTTTATTCATTCCCATCCTGCATCTAGATTCCAGAATTCATTCAGTACTTCTTAGTAACACCTTATTATGAAAGTAAAGCATTTTTCCAGTTGAAGAATGTACACTAATGTATTGAAGAACTCCAAATGATGGATTCAAAATGCAGCCTCTAGCAACAGTATAATTTTATGTATTATAAACAATATGGTGCAATAAGCTGAAGGCCACAGCATAAGAAAGAAATTATATCTATTACAAGTTATCTATGAAGGTTATTTCAAAAATAGTACAGTTTGCTATTGGAGTAATCCAATAAAGATGACATTAAAACAATAGCATTGTCTCTAGGTTTTCAAAGAGCTCGCATATAATTGCTTCTGTTTAAAAATCAGAGCAATTATATATACATTTCATTTAGGCAGTAATTTCTTTCAGAACTGAAACAAAGAACATCTTTGTTCCATATTCTTTAAATTTCCTCTTTTTTTCTCCTAATGGAAGTCAAATAAATGTTTCATTAGGCCAGTTGGATATCTTTAACCTTGCTGATAAACAATGAAAAGAAAAATATCCCTCAATAAACGCAGAAACATATTTAAATTCATCAGATGCACTCATTTTTTTTCTTTTGGGATTTGCATAACTACTTGGCATAATTATCCTCTCTTTGTATGATCTTCTATAAAGGAAATAAAACATATTTTATCTTTGCAAGTGAAGAACAACGAGACAAAGCATATTTTGTTCCTTTCAAATTCTAAGGGCGCTGATAAGGACCCATTAGATAACATTGTAATCAATTGTCATATTTTCTAATTGAAAAATAAAGTCATAGAGCAAAAGAAGCAGGATCCTCCTCCTATAACTTTCATAATTTGGTATATATTTTTCTATTTCCCTTATCAGTTTTCAGTCATGAAAGCACATTTCTATTTTACGACTTGGGTTGCCACTGTGCAATTATCCCATCTCACTTATTCAGCTGGCAAATGAATTAACATCTCATCCTCGCTACACCAGGCCTGCAAACTACACAGCAATAATTCAGTGAAAAGAGAAATGGGAATGTAAAGGAGTGAAGAATATAGTACAAAATTAAGAAACCCTCCCCAAAACTATTGATTTTTTTAAAGATGCTTTTATGGTTATGCAAATCCCAACAGAAAAAATGAGTGGATGTGGTAAATTACAATTACCTTGCATGTTTGAAAACCACAAATCTAATAGGGCGAGAGGGAGGGAAGGAGAAAGGAAGGAAGGAAGGAAGGAAGGAAGGAAGGAAGGAAGGAAGGAAGGAAGGAAGGAAGGAAGGAAGGTATTTGAGGGTGGGAGGGAACTAAAAAAGAAATAAGTAATCAAATAATAATTAAATTGTTAATTGGCTGAATATAGACAATCTATTATCTAGATTTTTCTAGATAAATTGCACACTAAGAATATTGTGCCCAGATTTGTCCATGTTCCAGATACATTGCATTTGGATAAGTGTTTTAATTTGTATTTTAACAGTTGGGACAGGTGTCAGACAAATGGTTCAAGCTGAGACAATATGTAGCACAAAACAGGTGTTCGGAGAGGTAGATCAAAATTATTTAGGCCTTTATAGATATTATGCCTAAAAGTAGCCTGTCAGCTGTGTTGCTACTTAAATTCATGCCCATTTTATTCTAGTTAGTCTCTATTAGTAACCATATAGCTATATTTTGAATCAATAAGTTGAATAAATAAAGTTACAGTAGACAATCCATGGCAACTTAATGGACAAAATGTGACAACAACAGTTTAACTTGCCAATAAGAGATACCATTGCTCTTTTTGTAGGAAAGATCACAATTGCTATACCAAATGATGAAATTATTATGTTACACAGATTTTACTTTGTTATATAGAATATTGTTGGGTCTATTTGAATGCCTAGTTATAGAGCACTATCCTATGGACCCAAAATTTGCAACAACTTGAGCAATACTAAGAATCACCTAGTAATGGAACACCTGATCTCAACTGTTGCAATATATTGGAATTTCTATAGTTCATTACTGATTGCAGATTTAATTTCAGTCAATCTAAAATACACATGAATCTGAGAAGACCGAATACAGCTGGATAACATCAGCAAATCAACAACACTTCAGTATAAATAAATAAAAAATTAATGTTCCATGTTTGTACTCCTCAAATCACCAAGGATTTCATAGGGTTGTAACGTTTTGTGAGACTGTGGTTATCTCACCCAAAATGTCATCAGATTTTACAAAAATCGCATACATTTAAAACTATTTTTATTACACTTTCATTTAAGAGAGGGTGCAAATACCAATTTTGGTGGTATGAAGACAATGTAACATCAAAAGCTAGGTTATAATATTCATGTTTATTGATCAAGCACACTGATCACTAGATCTGTAAAAGTTTATTAAGTAAAAATATAAAGCAGTACTGAAAAGAGAAATGCTGTATCTCCTTGACACATTGCTTTTTCTCTCTGCAAAACACTCAGGAGTGATAACATCAATAGTTAATACCACTTCTTATTCTATACCAAGATTGGTCTGATAAATTGGACAAAGGAAGTCCTACAAAAGTCACATTACTTGCCTAAACCAAGAAGGATATCTACTCCTATCTGATCAAATGATGGGTTTGAAAGATAATGGTTTACAGTTGGGTTTGTGGGAATTTTTTTTTATTTCTGTGCTTGCTTGTCTGAAATTAAATTAATTAGATTAAAAAAATCTAATCCACATGATACAATCCACATGTTTTTTAGGAAGTACTTTATCAAGGGAATATTTAACCCTTTTTGAGAAAAACAATTTGAGAGAAATTTTCTACTAAAAAAATCACTTAAACTCTAATAGTAAACTAATCGCAGGGGATTTGAAATCAAGGATCAATGCATATTCCCGTTTACAATTTATTTCAAATACATTATGAACCATGACTATTTTATAGCTGTTCTCTTTTTATAATCCTGGATTTTCAAAAAGCTATTTAGGGTTAATTGTCCCTTAATTCTCATCGTGTTTCTCCCACATCCCTCCTTGCCCACGATAATCCATTCATGCTTCTATATCCTGACTTGTAGCAAGACAATTCTTATCATAGGATGACCTGATATGATATATACTTGGGAACATGATACTAGCACAAGTCACTGGAGAAAGTTGCAAAACTCTCTTCTGCATGCCAGGAAATTACAGGCATTTATTCAGGTTCCTGATCAAACAGAATTCCAGTACTATCCATGTCAGATGATCTTGAATCAAACTGATGAAAGAAATGTCCTTCTGGGTTCGGCTCCAAATGGGGGAAAAAGACACTGGAGACATGGAGGCTGCTTGGAAAGATGGTTTATTGGTGGACAGGACCACATGGCTTGAGCCCTGAACAGAAAAGGGGGATCACATGCTTCAATGTTGGTGGAGAAGAAGAGAAGGGCTGAGGGAGGGGCTTGCTAGGCTTTTTATACCCTGTTCAGTCCCACCTCTCTGTTTCCTGTTCCTGTGTAAGAAATGTATTCTGATTGGTTGTCACACTCCCATAGGGCCATGCAGGGGCAACTCTCTGGGCTGTGTTTTGAATCCAGGTTTAGTTGAGTTCTCAGATGCCATGTGGTCAGTTGAGTAAAGGGCCAATATTATCATGCTTTTCATCCCATCCCCCTGCAACTGCAGTGGAGAAGTCTTTATTATGTAAAAGGGACTAGCTTGGCCTTCTTAATGGCCCATTAACAGTGGGGATGGGCACGAAGCTACAGGGAGCTCTTCTGTCTTTTAAAACATGTTTCTTTCTTTTCATATCCAGAGAAATATTCTGCCTTTTCAATATTTCCTAGGATATTTCATTTTTCTGGGAGAGGGCTGGATGATAACTTCCCACAAAACAGGGAAACTGTCATCTACATTTGTATGTATTTCAGTGGTGAGAAGAAAGAGGGAATAGACACAGTTCCCTGAAGGAAGAAACATTTTCCATGTAACATATTTTATTATGTCCTCAAGGGAATGGTTGTCTTGTACATAAACATTAAGCAGAAGTGATAATAAAGACCCATCCCATCCACTTTCAGCAAGTATTCACTCATTGTGATAGATTATAAATTCTGGTACTTTGTTATTTCTTTTCATACAACCTTCCAGGGGTACTGCTGAAAATTAATGAAATAGTGATTTATGAATTTCCAGTTTACTTCCTCAACTCTGTTATTTTTTTCCCTATTAGTATAACTTAATAGTAAATGTAAAACAGTACTACAATTCATCGTTTTCTGTATTTTATTGACAATGCCATTATAGCAAGGGCTGTTTTGTGATTATTTCCTTGAAGTCTTTTTCTTTTTTTTTCTTCAAATTTTCTTTAAAATGTTTTTTCTCCTTCCTGAGAATTTTACTCATAATATTATAAATCTTTAAAAGAAAAGAAAAAAACTAGGAGGTCAGTTTTCCCATCTACCCCTTGTTATTTACTGCAGACTTCTGTTTTTATTTCATCTATCATTTACAATTTGCTGCAGTGAATCTTTGGAGGCATTGAAACTTGAATTTAAAAGAAAAAAGTCTTCTGTTAGGGTCTGAAGATCATGATTAACCAAAAACCACATCTTTTTGAGATCAGAAAAGTCCTGATTACTAGGCAAGAGGAAGAATGGTCTTTACTTTTTATAGTTTTCAGCCTTTTCTGATACAGTTTCAGGATTCTGAAAAATAAAAAAGTATACGCACTGATTCACTGAAGAAAGATCATGAGAATTTATGTATACAATGTTTGTGAAAGGAAAGTTTACTAAATTTGTTAAAAGTGATCTAGACTTAGGGATTGTGGGAAGTTATCATCCAGCCCTCTCCCAGAAAAAATGAAATACCCTAGGAAATATTGAAAAGGCAGAATATTTCTCTGGATGTGAAAAGAAAGAAACATGCTTTAAAAGACAGAATAGTTGCCTGTAGCTTCCTGCCCATCCACACTTTGTCAATAGGCCATTGAGAAGGCCAGTCTAGCCCACTTTACATAATAAAGACTTCTCCACTGCAGCTGTAGGGGGAAGGGATATTACTCAACTGTCCACATGGCATCTGAGAACTCATCTATGGATTCAAAACAGCCTAGAGAGTAGCCCCTGCATGGCCCCATGGGAGTCTGACAACCAATCGGAGATTTTGTTTGGTATATACACATATTGTGCAACTGAAGTTCTTTTCCAAGTGTAGTTTTGATACTGTACATATTTAGTCAATGTCCACTAGGTATACCAAACTGTTCTGACCTCCCCCCCCCCGGTCCTACACCAAAACACGCCGAGACCAAGATACTTCAAGGACTTTATTAACAGATGGACAGGCCCTTGGCAGCACTCCAGCACAGTCCAGGCATTGGCAGCAATCCAGCACAGACAAAACATGGCAGCAATCCAACACAGACTAGCCTTGGCAGCAATCCAGCCTGCCAAGCTAGCCACGAGAGTTCTCCAACTTTAGTGCAAACGTTGACTCCTGCAAAAGAGGCGTGTTCACAAGCATTCCTCTTATAGTCTTGAGAGGAGCCTAATTACCACCAGCTGAGTGCAATTATCTCCTGTACTTGCGCAACTGTTCCTTACGCCTATTAGCTCTTCGGTGCCAGGCATCCAGGAACAACTCACTGCTGGCTTCTGGATCACTCTTCCTTGTCTCCTCCCCACTGGTCCAAGTCTCAGGCGCCTCCTGGTGGCCAACCAGCCTCTCTGCGCCCTGCTCAGAATAGGAACCCTGTCCAGGGTCCTCCACATCCTCCAGAGCCGACTCATAGGGCCCCTCACTGTCGGAGTCTGGTGGCAGCTCCAACGGCTCCTGCTGGGCCACAACACCAAACTAAGAAATCAACTGTAGGAAAGCTAAAACTACTTTTATTGGTTATAATAACAGAATCTTGCAAGTCTGATTGTGTTGTACTCCCCATCCTTTTTATACTGCTAAACATTATCTAGACATTTTTAAAAAGGTTTTACTCTTGTTTGCCTTGCCTAAATGTTTTAAATATTTAGGCATAAATATTTAAATCTTTTTGCCAAAGTCATCTTTCTTGTTCTACAGTCACGAGTTAACAGGAATGAGGTCATCCAAATACATTTCTTTGAACTTTCTTACAGAGTTTTTATAAATTCCACAAACTCCATATACATTTTCAAAATAAATAAATATTTTTCAAATCCTCAATTTGAGGGATGTGTTGATGCTTATTAGTCAATTCACTACCCATTGCTATGGAAATATCAAGAGACACAGCCAAATTTCAAACTATGAAGAATGAAAGAAACAAAGGGGTTGAATCTCTAAACAGGGGGCCTCTCCATGAGATCTTGATGGGTTTATAGCAATAGCAATAGCAGTTAGACTTATATACCGCTTCATAGGGCTTTCAGCCCTCTCTAAGCGGTTTACAGAGTCAGCATATCGCCCCCACAGTCTGGGTCCTCATTTCACCCACCTCGGAAGGATGGAAGGCTGAGTCAACCTTGAGCCGGTGAGATTTGAACCGCTGAACTGCAGATAACAGTCAGCTGAAGTGCCCTGAAGTACTGCACCCTAACCACTGCGCCACCTCGGCTCTTTTGCTGGAGTCTATTCTGTTTTATTGCTTAGAAATTTCTCAGGTTGACATATTTTTGTTAATCAAACTCTTCCACAGTATTTCTTGTGTAAATGTGTATACAGTAATGTGAAAAAATAAATACACCCCATTTAAAGGTTTTTCTTTTTTAATATACATGGACATCCCAATATTTTATCTTCTTTCAAATACTACCTAAAGATAACTAAAGATTCTTCTAGGTGTTAGCAGCAATATTTTTCTTTTTTGTTCTTTTATTATAAGCATGTCTTCTACTTAACTACATATTGTGTACGTGTTCTCCATGCAAAATCAGGTTTTACAAAATAAAAGAAAGTATCCAACAAAAATTCCTTGGCAAATATGGCAATGCTAAATTATGTACTGTAGTAATTGTAGGGAACATTTTTCATGATCCTAGGAATTCAGAAATATGAACCTATGTAGCCTCAAATGTTATAATCCATCATTTTCCTTCCAACATTCATTAGTGGAAAGTTGGTATAATCAAATCTGTCAGTTTGTTTTGCAAGATATTTAGATCACTCTTTTGTGTGCAAATCAGCATCATAATATTATCTGCCTTAAACTCAACTAGTTAATGGTTTCTTTCAATGTACCTCTGTTTAGGATTATAACAAATTTACATACTACATTTGGATTATTATGTATATTTTAATAGAGCATAATGGCTTAGCGGTTAAAAGACAATAAACAGCCAGGGTTTGAGACCCAAGCAATAGCAATAGTAATAGAAGTTAGACTTATATACCACTTCATAGGGCTTTCAGCCCTCTCTAAGCGGTTTACAGAGTCAGCATGTCGCTCCCACAGTCTGGGTTCTCATTTCACCCACCTCAGAAGGATGGAAAGCTGAGTCAACCTTGAGCCGGTGAGATTAGAACCGCTGAACTGCAGATAACAGTCAGCTGAAGTGGCCTGCAGTACTGCACCCTAACCACTGCGCCACCTCGGCTCTGTATTGCACCATGCAATGGGGATCTTGCCCCAGCTCCTGCGAAACTAGCAGTTTGAAAGCATGCAAATGCGAGTAGATAAATAGGTACCATTTTGATGGGAAGGTGACAAGTTCTGGGTGCCTCAGCATGTAGTCATTTTGCCCACATGACCACAGTGCCTTTAGATAATACTTGCATTATCCATAATATAAGTGATTATTTCGTATTAATTCATTTTCATCCTACTTAATATTATCTTAATTTGAACTCATATTGTTTATTGCCTGAAACCATTAGGGGTAAAAATCTTTTGGTCAAATTAATTTGCCCTTACAATACGGGACAAATAATTACCTATTCAGGAAAAAAATTGATAGTCTATATTAATGACTATTTCATATGGGACCATTTGCAAAGGGAAAACATGTCTGATAACCGCATGTTAGTTATGAAAATTAATACATACATGATTTATTTCCATATATATATTGGCTAATGAAAGCAGACATATATCACTGCCTTTAATAGGAGTGTAAAAATGCACTCACTGAAATAACTAATTACAAGGCATATTAATAAAATCTGAAGTAGATTTTCAAACATACCACTTTTTATAAGAAAAGTATTATTCCAAAGCTATGATTATATCTATGATTATATTTTCAAAACTTATATCTAAGAAAACTCTTAAGTTACAGCTTTCCATTATTTTGGAAAAATTGGTAATGAAATGATTTGCATTGTCTCAACATTCAGTTCTGTTTACTAGAGTTGCCACTGAAAGCTGCCTACAACAAAATTCATTGCATTTCTGTCTAATTACCAAATTATTCTTATATTCCTAAACATTTGCATGGCTTTAGTAATGCTGTTATAAAATAGCTCTTAGCAATAGCACTTAGACTTATATGCCACTTCACAGGGCTTTACAAAACTCTCTAAGTGGTTTACAGAGTCAGCATATTGCCTTCAACAATCTGAGTCCTCATTTTACTGATCTTGAAAGGATAGAAGGCTGAGTCAACCTTGAGCTGAGGAGACTCAAATTGCTGGCAGTCGGCAAAATTAGCCTGCAATACTGCATTCTAACCACTGCACCACCATGGTTCTAATGATTATTTAATTGCCTTTAAAGACAGAAAATACTTGTAGTGAAATTAACTATATTTCCTATAGAAGTATTGATGAAGCTTCTTTTATTATGAAGGTACTGCTCCACAGATCTAATGCAGGAACTGATTCTGGAACAGGGAAAAGGATAAAAAACACAGTGGATTTATTTCATTTGTTTATAATCTGTTGTGGCCCAGCAGGAGCCATTGGAGCTGCCACCAGACTCTGACAGCGAGGGGCCCTATGAGTCGGCTCTGGAGGATGTGGAGGACCCTGGACAGGGTTCTGACTCCAAGCAGGGTGCAGAGAGACTGGTTGGCCACCAGGAGGCGCCTGATCCTTGGACCAGTGGGGAGGAGACAAGGGAGTGTGAGCCTGAGGTCAGCAGTGAATTGTTCCTGGATGCCCGGCACCGAAGAGCTAATAGGAGTCAGGAACAGTTGCGCAAGTACAGGAGGTAATTGCACTCAGCTGGCGGTCATTAGGCTCCTCTCCAGACTATAAAAAGGACTGCTTGTGCACACACCCCTCTTACAGAAGTCAACGCAGGAACTAATGTTGGAGAACATTATGGTGAGCTTGGCAGGCTGGATTGCTGCCAAGCCTTATCTGTGTTTATTGCTGCCCAAGCTTGTCTGTGCCGGTTTGCTGCCAAGGACCTTTCTGTCTGTTAATTAAATGCCGTAACTTATCTTTGGCTCGGAGTGTGTGTTAGTGTGGGACGAGGGGGGTCAGAACAATAACCTATTTCTATGTCTGACCACCTCACAGAAAGTCACTCTGGACAGTGTACAATAAAATCATAAAATAACAGTATTAAAACTATGCCATTAAAACATTGATGTTATCAAAAAAAGGGGGGCGGTAGGCAGCAGCATTGGATATTAAAAACAGTGGAGCCACCTCAGCAGATTCCTTTGATGCTCTCAGGCCTGTTCAGGCAACTAAGTTTTGAGAGAGTTCCAGAAAATGGCAGAAAATGAATCAGTGCTGCCTCAGAGTGGGGAGAAGGTGTTCAACATGGCATAAAAGATTGATTGTAATATAATTGAGAAAAGACACTCCCTCAAAAACAATTGGTCTCTTACATCTCTCTCTCTCTCTCTCTCTCTCTCTCTCTCTCTCTCTCTCTCTCTCTCTCTCTCTCTCTCTCTCTCTCTCTCCCTCCCTCCCTCCCTCCCTCCCTCCCTCCCTCTCTCTCTCTTTCTTCCCCCCCCCTCTCTCTCTCTCTCTGTCTGTGTATGCATAAAATTTATATGCCACCCAATTCATATTTTGAGTCAACTATTCTTGAATATAAATTAAGGAGGGCTGACTTTTCTTTTGGCGTTATGAATGAAATGAATAGAAATTATGTATATTGTAGGCAGTCTGAAAACCAGATTTTTCTGTGAAAATAATTATAAATCAGTAAGATAGATTTTAATAATTGTCAGCAGTAGCCACAGTTAGATTTGTGAATGAGGAACACAAATAGTGAATGCTTTATAATACAGGGCCTGTGATCCTATTTGTATTTTTAAACAAATCTGATCAACATTAGTCATATGATTTTGAAAGAACTAGGTTAATCAGGTCCAATTTGCAAGGCATATTAATAAAATCTGAAGTAGATTTTCAAACATACCACTTTTTATAGGAAGAGTATTATTCCAAAGCTACGATTATATGCTGTACATTATCAAAACTTATATCTATATATACAACCACAATTGTATCTTCTCATTTCTGACGTTCTATGCCAAAGCCATAAAACATCCTTTTACACCCAGTTCTGCTGATATCAAGTATTTCTATCTTTTTATTTATTTTATCTCATATATGTACTTAGCCTTTTACCAACATTACAAGGTTATCTGTCAAGTGTACTGCATAATAATGGCTGGTTATGTTATGCAAGTTTACAATCTGATATTGCATAAATTAAATCTGAAATTTTTAATTTTGTAAAGTGCAACAAGAGATGAAAAAGTCTGGGCCATGTTTTTGGAAGTATTTATCTTTTGCTCATTCATGTCCCTTAATCTATGAACAAATATAGGCACTAGACCAAATATAGCAGGAGGAATTATTATTAAAACATAAACAACTATACACAGGTACTAGAATCTAGTTTAATTAATCCATATTTCAAAATGTCTTCTCTCCATGATGTCCATTGTAAATCCAATCTATAATCATCAAAAGCAAGGTAAACACCTCATATTTCACACCTGGTACAGTACAATGTTGTGTATCTTACCTATTGAGCAAATAGAGCTATTATAATCGTCAATATAAATCTTAAAAAGGAAAAAAAATACAGCAGAAACAATGGGGCTATTCATTACAAGGTTATCACGCCAAAGAGAGAGAATGTTCCTGTCTGAATAATGCTTTAAAAGAAATGGCACTTAATTTCCTCAATAAAAGTGTAGAATGATCATAGTAATGCATGCTTGCTGGTTTGAATTCTCTAGCTCAGTTTATGGCTCAAATGAATGCATTTCCGTGAATATTTGGAAAGACCACTGATGTCTCTCTGGATATTCAGCAAATCCTATGATTATTTTTTTAAGGATCTTTGCAGTGAAATAATTTATGGTTTGATAATATATATGTTGTATTTGTGCTGATAAATAAATAAAGGGAGATAGTATAGATCTATTTCAAGCTATTTAGCTCTCATCAGCTAGCCATACCCTTACTGGGATTAGAACCTGTGCTGTATTACATCTTAGGCAGACGTGTTAACCACTAAGCCACAAGGTTCTCCTCCTTATCAGCTGAGCCAGGGAAATAGGTATGTATTTAGAGTCACAACCCCTGGTATGCCCAAATATGGGAGGAAGTTTACTGCTTCCATTCTCTGTCTATCGGCTCGTCACAAGAGACCATCCAGACAGAAACCCAATATTTTTACTGTTGCCTTTGTTACATTTGTGTTGTATTTGTGCTGATAAATAAATAAAGGGAGACTAGTATAGATCTATTTCAAGCTATTTAGCTCTCATCAGCTAGCCATACCCTTACTGGGAATCGAACCTGTGCTGTATTGCATCTTAGGCAGATGTATTAACCACTAAGCCACAAGGTTCTCCTCCTTATCAGCTGTTTCATACCTATTTCCCTGGCTGGCTGAGGAACTCTGTGAGTTGACGTCCACAGGTCTTAAAGTTGCCAAGTTTGGAGACCACTGCAGTAAAGCATATAACTAGATGCAGTAGAAGAAATTGATGTAATCCTTGTGATTAGCTCTTGTTGTTATAAAATATAGATTCAATTGAATCAGTGATACTTAAAAATAGAGTGAAATTCAGAGGTGGCATGCTGCCGGTTTGCACCAGTTCAGGAGAACCAGTGGTGGTGGCAACGCAAGGCTCCGTCTACCCACCCAGATGTTCATCAACAACCTTCTGCACATGCCCACTACTGAACCGAAGAAAATAGAATACCATCTCTGGTGAAACTGTTTTGCTTTGGTTGAAACATAAATACAACAGTAAAGAATTCTGAAAATATCGATAAATATTTTCCCTATCTATTTGGAGATTTATTGTTTCTTTTCCAGATTCTTTTGTTCTGAGATTATCTTTTTTTAAAAAATTGGCTTTTTGTTTCATCCTGATATTTTGTTTGTCAAAAAAAAATAGAGTGAATGAAAGAGAAAGTTTATAGTTCAATTTGAATTTATGAACAAACTCTACTTAGGAAAAACATAATTCATCGCAGTCTATTTCAAAGATCTCCAAAACTACATATAATTTCATACCCCACAGTAAGTACTTATACCAGCACGATTCACAGGTATCCTCTTAATAATCCATATAATTACTCTGTAAATACAATCAGTATTAATATTCTCACAGTGCAGTTGTAGAACAGATTATGAGGCTGAGTATATAGTCTAAATTCATCCAGAAAGTTCATGGCTGATAAAATTTGAATAAGAGACTTCTAAGTCACACATCAATTTCCTACAATAATGTTGATTTCCTATAGAATACTGCAATACATTATAGCTGTCAGGCATGCAATTATATTCCTTTTAGAATTTTGGCCTGCCACATTTTCTCTTATTTCATTATGCTGTTTCTTTAGTATAGTCGATGGGAGGGGGGAATAGAAAGAGTAGGAGTGTGGAATGTATTGTTTTCATTCTTTACTAGAAGCCAAGGTCGTCCTTTGTCTCCGCACTTTCACACCTGACCGGAAGCAGCTGGGTGGAGACGCCAGCATGGAAGAAGAAGATTGGACCATGTGATGGATTGTGGGTATGGGGACAAGATCATGAACTTTTAACTGGGTGGGATTCTGATGTCATTTTCAGTATTGGGATTAACACAGATGTGCCAAAGATGTCTGTCTTATTAAATTGGAACAAAAAGGATTGTTTTGCCTTGGACTCTGATTTAATTCTGCATGATACTTGGAACGCTGACAATAGCATTGTAATTCTAGACTACAGGAGCAAATTCAATAAGATAAGTCATTATAAGATTGTGTCTAGGTTGCTACATTACATTCTTGTTCCTTCGTTGTACACAGCCTGTTACAAGAGAATGTCAAAATGTCATTATTTCTCTCACTATTTAATTCTGTGGTTTTTGCTGATAGATACTACTTCGCGTACTCTCCTTTTGGAAGGCATTGGACAGGTTTTCTTCAACTGAGGCATTGGGAAATGGGATGACTTTACTTCAGGTTTGTGGGCTAGAATACTGTAGCTAAGAACACTAAAACCTTAATTTGATTTTGTTTTTCACACAAAACCCAAAATCTTAGACCAGTCCAAGAAGGGACTAGAGTGGCTAATGATAATTACATTTTAAATTTGTCGCATTTACGTTTGGTTTTCTGTTCTGATCCCCCCCCCTCTTCACACACCAAAGCACGCTGAGACAAAGATACTTCAAGGATTTATTAACACACCTTGGCAGCAATCCAGCACAGACCAGACCTTGGCAGCAATCCAGCACAGACTAGACATTGGCAACAATCCAGCACAGACTAACCTTGGCAGCAATCCAGCCTGCCAAGCTAGCCATGAGAGTTCTCCAGCTCTAGTAAATATGTTGACTCCTGCGATGAACATGTGGAAAGTCATTCCTTATATAGTCTTGAGAGGAGACTAATTACTACCAGCTGAGTTCAATTATCTCCTGTAACTGCGTAACTGTTCCCTATGCCTATTAGCACTCCATTGCCAAGCATCCAGGACCAACTCCCTTGTCTCCTCCCCACTGCTCCAATGCATGACTTCAGGATCACACTCTCTTGTCTCCTCCCCACTGGTCCAAGGCTCAGGCACCTCCTGGTGGCCAACCAGCCTTTCTGCACCCTGCTCAGAGTCGGAACCCTGTCCAGGGTCCTCCACATCCTCCAGAGCCGACTCATAGGGCCCCTCGCTGTCGAAGTCTGGTGGCAGCTCCAATGGCTCCTGCTGGGCCACAACAGTTTTCCCTTCGGGATCTTAAGGCAGCACACACAGCCCTTCTCCCATCTTATGAAGTTGAGAGAAGGCCACTGGCACAAGGTCACTCTATGAACTTCTGTACTACGTAAGATGAACTTTAAAATGGGTTTTCCAATCGTAATTCAAGATCTTAGCTACTACATCAGAGAGTTTCTTACTGAATAGAATATAAGGATTTGGGGAAAGAGAGACTTCGTTTCAGAGCTAATTCAGCAGAGCCTCAACTGCAGATTGGCTAAATGGCTTCGGGAAATGTGTCCTACTACAAGCCCACAGTAGTACTTTGGATATGGTGATGCTGGATTGTGGTAAGCATTGCAGCTATAAAATGCAGAAAACTGTTACACTAAAAACTTTGAAAGAGCCTTCATCTCTCCTATGACTAGAGACATAACCATTCAGCATTTTTGTGTTATAATTTGATAGAGCTTCATATAATTAGCGCCAGGCAAGGTACAAGTATCTGTAAGTGGAACTGTGTCGCAAAAGAAAGTCCCTGTCCTGTTTCATGGAATTTCTGTTCCATGTTCTCTTCTTCTCTAAATAGTCTCGCAATATTTCCAGGAAGCAATGAAAACATTCTTCTCAGCTTTGGTGTGGAATTTTGCATCTTGTCTCATAGTGTCAATCTACTGATCTCCATGGCAACGTAGGACTATGTTCTATGTTTTCATAGATCTCTTTAGGAATGTCAGGCTTAGCTGTGAATAGGAAGCTTTGCAATGGAAATCAGCTGGGAAATATTTGTGGGATTTCTTGCCTTGGTGAACAGAAAGGGAAGGGAGGAAGGAGGGAAGGAAGGAAGGAAGGAAGGAAGGAAGGAAGGAAGGAAGGAAGGAAGGAAGGAAGCAGAGGTGGGTTCCTACCAGTTCGCACCTATTCGGTAGAACCGGTTCGTCAAATCTACCGAACCGGTTAGAAGAGGTTCCACCAGTGGACCCGGAAAGCAGGCCACACCTACAGAAGAGGTTCCAAATTTTTTTGAAACCCACCACTGGTCCTTGGATATGATTATTCTACACTATCATGCTCATATTTATAAAACTCAGTGCCTCTCTGAAAGGTAAGCATGACTACTGCGTTTGTGGTGCAATCAGAACATTGCGTGTGTTGAAGTTGTTTTAACGCAAACCAAAGATGCCTTTTAAAAAACAAGTTTACATCCTATTCTTATGCATGCCAGTGCTGTGTGCGAGGTAATTTAAGGTGGTTCTGACAAGTGTCGTCGGCATCTTCATATCCGGTCACATGGGCGGCAAGCCACTTCCACAAAGGAGGCCACACCCACAGAGTAGGTTTGAACAATTTTTGAAACCCACCACTGCCCTAAACCATTATCTCTTCTGATTTTGGCATAATTTCCACATAGCTCCATTAAATGATAATGATAAAATACCTCTTTCAAAATAATATATAATAAGTCATCAATCAATGACTTGTTATAATTTATTAGAAAATGTTTTATAGCATTCCACGGGAAATCCATTGAGTCCTGGTTCTCTATCATCACTCAGAGCTAAGATCAGATTCGTCAATACTCAGAGCCTATGAGTTCTTGTAAAACAAATCATATTGTGGGAGATCAATGGCATGCATCCCTGAATATGTAATCATGAAAGGAACTGTAAAGAATGCTTTGCAATGCCTAAGCAGAATCACATAAATTTCAATACATGAAACAAATTCCATATGTCTGGATAAAATTATGTACATAAAATAATTTGCTGAGCTTGGGTTTAATCCATAAACACCCGGTCAATATCTTTTCTGCCCTAGGTTACGCCAGTTACTGGAAAAAGGTAGAATCCAGTTTGCATATTATATATTTAAACCAGTTGGAGGATAATTCAGACCATCATAGAGTTTAGTAGTTGCTCCAAATTTTCTAGTAACCGTTGTCCATCTTCACTTCAAGAATCTGAAGCAGTGGAATATAGTTCCTTCAATGTCTGTGCATGCCCTTAATGCTTTAAATCAATTTTTTTTTAATTTTCATTATGGCAAACCTGTATATAAAAAACCCTGTAACTATCACATTGATTTGGAGCTGTTAAAATGAGAAATATAGTTTCTCTGTGTTTAATCATTGCACTGTGCTCACTTTTTTTTAATATCCGTCTGTTCTACAGTGTTAGGGGTCGGCTCAGAACATGCTTTATAGTTTGGAGGAGCTGTTTAGACAAAACTGTCAGCTATTAATGTAGATTGTCAGTATAATTGCAAAAGAAATCAATTTATGTACTCCTTATTTATTTATTTTTCAACATTCAGAAGCCGTTTCTAAAGCAGGCACAACAAAGAACGGTTTAGAATAAATTTGGAAATAACTGACGTGTCTATTGATTGGATTATTTAAATCGTCTACAAACCTGATTCTTGAAAACAAAATGAGCTTGTGAAAATAATATGGTACAGTGTTGAATCAGTTCAAAACCAGTTCCCGAAGAAGAGGAGAGCCACAACGGCAGGAATACTTGCAATGATGGTAGATATTGTCCTTTCTTCTTCTCCTAACAGTCAAAAAGCTACATCTGAAAGCAGACTCAGTAGGCTGTTTCCCTAATTTCCCTAATCACAACTAACCAGCCCACTTTGAAGCTGCCACAACAGCCACAGGTTATGTAGTGGTTAAAGCAGTGACGTGCAGTCAGCTTTAGCCCTGATGAGGCACTTTTTAGACTTGTGGACGTCAACTCCCAGAATTCCACAGCCAGGCATGCTCAGTTCCGATTTAAAGCGACAGCATTTCCCCCCCTTGCAAAATAAGTTTTCCCATTCTTTTTCTTCTCCCTCCCCCTCCTTCCTCCCTATCTCCCTCCCTCCCCCTCTCTCAAACAGACACACGCACACAGAGAACTTTGATCCCTCTCTCATTCACTCACTCTCAAACACAAACACAGAAGTTGAATTGGATATATTTTCCAAAGGCTTGAAAGCAGCTCCTCTGCCATATCCCCGTCTTCCCCTGCTGCCTTCTGATCAAACTTTTTGAATTCCTCCCCCCTCCCCACACGGACCTTTTCAGCTGTTTCAGAGACGATTTCAACTCTGCTTCTCCCAGCCCTCCCCTCCCCTCTTGAAAAGCCAGAGCTCTGAATTCAGACTGAGCTAGTTGCTCCCAGAGAACTCTAAAAAGCCTCTAAAAATGCCCTCTACAGGAGGCGAGAGAATACGTGCCTCATTTGTATAAGGAATTCTTTGCTTGTTAACCCTTGCTTAACTCTTAAAAGGCAAAAAATTCCTTATGCAAAAGAGGCCCCTAGTTCTCTGGCCTCCTCCTAGTTAATACTGAGAGCAGACACCAAGGCACTGTGACTTGAAATCTGGTAGCAACTACCCTGGCTTTAATTATTTAAAGAAAATTATTTAAAATCCTTTCCTTTTCCTGAGGAGACTGGTGAGGCCCCGCCTCCCTTGCCTCTAGTGACTGCACGTCCCTGGGTTAAAGCATCAAGCTAGAAATTAGGAGACTGTGAGTACTAGTCCGGTTTTAAGAATAAAAGCGTAAGCTGGGTGATGTTGAGCCAATTATATTCTCTCAACCCTAGAAAGGAGGCAATGGTAAACCGCAGGGCTGCCGAGAGGATTATTAAGTGCTGGAACAAAACAATTATGCCCCCCCCCTCATGGACACATAAATCAATGTCATAATTGTACATTTATTAAATGCTCTGTGCACAGTCACTCATACCCTTGTCCTTTCTCACCTGGACTACTGTAACACTCTCTACATGGGGCTGCCCTTGAAGAGCACCCGGAGGCTTCAACTGGTCCAGAATGCGGCTGTATATATATATAGTGAACCCCTCCCATCTCCCAAACAAAGTCCATCTCTGGTTTAAAATTCTGCATCCTCTGAGGTAAATCCCCTCTGGAATGATTACACTGAGTTTCTCACTGGTCTGATACAAATAAATCAAAATAAAGTCTTCCACCACTGCCTTAATAATAGGAAAACAGCATCGATATTTCTAACCATATTCCTATCTAATCCCTAGTCTAGTTTCTGCATGTTTGAATTCCCTTCATTGAAAACATGCATTTTTATGAAGTGCAATAATATATACCAGTCTTACAGAAAACGAATTTGAAATTCTAGCAATACCAATAGCAGTTTATATGCTGCTTCATAGGGCTTTCAGCCCTCTCTAAGCGGTTTACAGAGTCAGCCTATCGCCCGCACAGTCTGGGTCCTCATTTTACCCACCTCGGAAGGATGGAAGGCTGAGTCAACCCTGAGCCAGTGAGATTTGAACCGCTGAACTGCAGATAGCAGTCAGCTGAAGTGGCCTGCAGTGCTGCACTCTACCCACTGCGCCACCTCGGAATTCTCCTTCACTAATATGAGGATTTGTCTACTGAAGCAGATTTTTTGTCAAAAGTAATTTCTTAGCATTAGCAATATTCAGTTAGAGATGATACATAACAATAAGCAGACATTAATTAATTACAATGTAACAGTACTTCTAATTAGCCCGTTTATTAGAACTGTGTTGCCACATACAAAATCTAAATAGCAGACATATACATTAATACATCTCTAAATTAATTTGTGGACTGCCATGTCCTTCCTGCATATATTTTTTTCCTGGTATGGTTCTTAAAATCATACTCCCACATTCTTACCCTGACATGTAGATTAATGGGAAGCAACTGGCTTGATGACTGAATTTCAGTGAACAGTAAGCCTCCAACTTTGAAATGAACTTGATATATGTTTTGTTGTATAGAGTTTCTGGAAATGCAAAGTGCAAGTGAAGCATAAAGGTTTAGTAAGGGCTGTAATTTCGTAGCAAAGCTTCACTGTCATTCAACGGGCTTTGAGTAAGTCCTTCAAAGATCCTTTCAGCATCTGAATAATAATTGCATGGACAATTTATCTGCATGTTGATATCTTGAGAAAAGATGTGGTGTAGGTGGCATCTGAATGCCTTTTTAAGATCACGTTTTTGGGTATGTGTAAGTGTGAATATGGTGCAGTAATTAAAGTGTTGGATTGGGATAAGGAAGATTTGGTTCAACTACATGTGCAGTCCTGAAAAATTGATTAATGGCTTTGAGCTAGTTGCTCTTTCTTACAATATTGTTGTTTTGGGAAAAGATCAGTGGTGGGATTCAGCCAATTTGCACCTATTCGGGAGAACCGGTTGGTAACTTTCTAAGCAGTTCGGAGAACCAGTTGTTGGAAGAAATCCTCCCCCCCCCCCCTTTACAGGGCTAATCCTGTAAGGAAGGCAGGAAGGAAACATTCTGGTGTTGTTTCTATCCTAATCTTTATTGCCCTGCTTACAGAAACTGCCTCTCCAGTTAACCTTTATTACCATTGTAACAACTAAGGCGAAATGCCCATCAACCTGAGTGACATTGACTTGGCCACGCCCACATGATCACATGACCACCGAGCCCCGCCTACCCAGCTGGTCATTAGGGCAGAGAACTGGTTGGTAAATTATTTGAATCCCACCACTGGAAAAGATAAAGATTTTCATGTAAGTCAACTTTTGAATTCCTAATAGCAATAGCAATAGCAGTTAGATTTATATACCACTTCATAGGGCTTTCAGCCCTCTCTAAGCAGTTTACAGAGTCAGCATATTGCCCGCAACAATCCGGGTCCTCATTTTACCCACCTCGGAAGGATGGAAGGCTGAGACAACCTGGAGCCGGTGAGATTTGAACAGCCGAACTGCAGAACTGCAGTCAGCTGAAGTAGCCTGCAGTGCTGCACTCTAACCACTGCACCACCTCGGCTCTTTCTTTAATGAAAATGATGGAAATAAATCCAACAAACAAATAATAATAGACATATATTTTATAATACACATGGCTAGACATTAATTAAATTGATAGATTGTTGATATTTTTGGATATTTATAGGGATATCTAATATGGATAGACATTTTTCTTTCTTTCGTGACATGCAAGACTTCTGGTTTGAAAAAAAAAACTGAAAGTATTCTTTCTTCTTCACCCACCCAAATTCCAAATGTTGTAGTTCAAGAGACTGGATTAAAAATAAATGAAAGCAAATTACTTGGGCAAAGCATTGTGGGTGTTATAAATATTTCCTTTCATTGACTTCAACTGACAGAGATTTGCATTCCTGTCTATTTAAGTGAGTTTTACAAATTTTCCTTTGAGAAGTAAATGCTTTAGGGTTTGTACTTTCCATATTTTTAGGTTTCCATTTTCTGAGATTCTATTTGCTGGAAGAGGATTGAAAATATTCAGTACAGAAGATCCCAAACTTTATTCATCAACTTCAATAGCTAATTGTACTCATCATGCAATGACAGATCAATTATTTCTCCTAAATGCTTAGATTTTAACTTAAAAAACCTTTTCCTTTTTTTCTTCCAAAAGTACTGCTTTTGTATTATTATTGGTGATGGTAGTGATGGTGGTGGTGGTGTCAGTAGTAGTAGTAGTAGTAGTAGTAGTAGTAGTAGTAGTAGTAGTAGTAGTAGTAATTTTCTACTACTTTTTCTCTATTTCCAAGAGAGAAAAAGCATGGTGCAAAAATGATAATAATCTTCCATAAAATATTTCAATCAAAGCAATAAACATTAAAAAAAACCTCACACAACAACAAAACAGTGTGAATACAATAAGATACCATATATACTTGAGTATAGGCCGACCCGAATATAAGCCGAGGCATCTAATTTTACCACAAAAAACTGGAAAAGTGATTGACTCGAGTATAAGCCTAGGGTGGGAAATGCAGCAGCTACCGGTAAATTTCAAAAATAAAAATAGATACCAATAATGTTTTTGAATATTTATTTCAAAGAAAAACAGTAAACTAGCGGTGTATTCAATGAAATACTTCACTCACCTCATGATGCTGATGTCCCGCTGTGATGATGATGTCCCGTGCAGCCGCGGGAGCGATGTCCCGCCTCCTATGACACACGGCACAGTGATTCCTATCATTGGATCACTGTACCAGAGGAGGTGGGACATCGCTATGTGGCTGCTTGCCATAACAAGGAGGAGGTGGGACATCGTTGCAGAGCGGCAGGAGGGGGAGGAAGGGGAATCGTAAGACAGCCCTGCATTACATTAGAACGTGAGGAGGGGGGATGGTGCGGTGCACGCTGCGCGGCAAACTGACACAGAGGGAGGGGAAACTCAGGGGCGCTGGGCCATTCACGAGCGTCACCCAGCGGCATGGCCCCGCCCCTTTTTCTCCTCCATTTCGGGCAAATTTTTCACTGACTCGAGTATAAGCCAAGGCAGCTTTTTTCAGCCCAAAAAGTGGGCTGAAAAACTAGGCTTATACTCGAGTATATACAGTAAGTTTAATTAAAAGGTAGTCTGGTCCTGGATGATTGTCACAATGCAGTGTTGACAGGAATGAGGGCAGAAATCAAGTAACAATGTTCTCTTTTATGCCCATTTTTCTCCTTCTCAAGAATTTGGACCACCTTGATGGCAGTGTTTTGAGACCTTTGAAAGGCTGGCTTTTCCCTGGACTCTCATCATCCAAATGAACATCAGGTGCACCAGGAAATTGCATTTCCTAATCTTCCTGTCACTTAGGCAACATTAATTTGAAAAATGCCCAGGGAGGTGAGGTGAGGTGAGTGTTGAAGTGAAGTGGTAACACCTTGTCAGGAGAACAGCAGGAAAGAAGAATAGAATGCATGGATAGATTTATAAAAGGAGTAGTTTTATTGCCACATAGTCCCTAATTCAATTTTCAGTTGCCTACTCTAAACCAATCCACACTATATCTAGGGGATATAAGTAGAACTTAAAGTGTGCAGGTGAAAACCATGATTGCTAGGGAGTTTCTACCATCTTGCTTCCAATTTTACTGTCCATAACCAGCTGGCCACACAGGTAGGGGGTTGATACACACCTCTGTTTCCAAGGTAATTTGAAGTTAAATGAACTGTCAGACTAGCATTCAGAATAAAACATTCCTTTCCTTATCCTCTATTTCTTGTTATGCAGATGTAAACTACATTTCCATCTGAATCTGTATAATCTCGGGTTTTGTTATTTCCACCATTGAATAAAGGAAACATTGATTTTCAACTGCCAAAGAGCGAGGATTTCATTACATGGCACCATGAATTCAGCAATTGCTTCCAGCAGATATTCACTGGTTTGATTCTTGATGCTTTATACAAGGAAATGAAATGTCTTTTCAAAATGGCATTTTAGATGTCCAGTCTCAGAGACAGTTCTGTTACGTGATTGGCCTGCAAAGTTTTCTCAGTTGTTCTTAAAATAATATTAGCAAAATAGAGAGCATATTTACATAATGGTAACTATTGTATATTGTACCAGTTTTCTCCACCCTATAGTCTATAGTTCACAGTTCATTATATTTGAAAGATGCAATACTTTGGAAGACCGACATAAAAGGCCCTTTTGAAAACATGCACAATATATGTTTTCTCCTGAAAACTCATTGAAAAGTATGTGTTACCTTATCTAATGTAGTTTTCAATAAAAATAAACCTATGTAGGTTTTCTATTAATTAATTAGGTAACATTAAATAATGGTCTATTCCAGGTGATTGCAAGGAAAAATACTCATACCCAGTAATTCATAAAAGAGGTTAGTCAGATTTGATTGTTCCCAATTTCTAAGGATATTGCAGAACATTTTTCATCCTATCTATATTCTTATATGTTGTCTTTCCTTTCTTTCCTCATTCTTGCCAAGTTTAATTATTTGTTAGATCATTATCTAGATTATCTAGATGATCATTATTATCTAGATTATTATCTACATTATCTAGATTATCTAGATGATCATTATCATTATCTAGATTAAGAGCCGAGGTGGCACAGTGGTTAGGGTGCAGTACTGCAGGCCACTTCAGCTGACTGTTATCTGCAGTTCAGCGGTTCTAATCTCACCAGCTCAGGGTTGACTCAGCCTTCCATCCTTCCGAGGTGGGTGAAATGAGGACCCAGACTGTGGGGGCGATATGCTGACTCTGTAAACCGCTTAGAGAGGGCTGAAAGCCCTATGAAGCGGTATATAAGTCTAACTGCTATTGCTATTATCTGCCTACACCGTATGCCCAAAGGATGTAAATTTCTATTGAGCATCATCTCAAGGGAACAGCCAGCCTTTATTTCCTCTAAGGCTGTCTGGTTCTTCTTGCAGTCCATGGTACTCATAATAACTGTTTCTAAATATACAATTGAATGGCACCTAACTTTTTTCTCTTTTCTCAGTGTCCATCAGCACTAATACTGACCAATAGCAGGATGAAAAGTCTGCAGGTTTTGATTGAAAGGCAATCCTAGGATGCTTCTTAAAATTCAACCATTAAATCTTTAATAATAAAGAAAATTCTAGGAAGTTCTGCAAAATATAAGATTCAAACAATAGTCATTTCAGATGCAAAGTTCAAATTTTATTTCTTTTTCTTTATTCATACATTGCAAGAACCACTCATTTCTCAATAGAAAGAGTGTTGATATTTGTGCGTAAATATTACTGTAATGGGTCAGTTTGATTTCAGACCCTTTAATCTGACCTTGCTCATTTTAGCTTCTCAGTAGTTCCAGTTTCCAGCTAAAAAAAACACTATTATAAACATTGTATTGTCACTGAAATGGTATTTCTTCATGATCTTGTCAACATTTGTCACTGCCCTTGTCTCAGGATTAATATCTTTTTTTACTATTCTGCCACACCATCTTTATATTTTCTGGAGCTCAAGAAAACAAATATCTATCATTTTCAGTTCTTTCATCAATAACTGTGAGCTAGTTAAGTATGCTGATTGATATTGCCTTTGTCTTCTTAATATTTAACATTCACTCTGATTTCTCCCTTTCTATATTTTTATTCCCAAAATTATTCCACATTTCTTCCTTCAGCCGGCAAAGTATTGCTCGCTGTAACTCACATGACCAGTGTTTTGACTTCTAATTTTGATTCCAGCATTCATCTCTTTTACTGTATTGTTGTGGCCCAGCAGGAGCCGTTGGAGCTGCCACCAGACTCAGGTACCTCCTGGTAGCCAACCAGCCTCTCTGCGCCCTGCTCGGAGTTGGAACTCTGTCCAGGGTCCTCCACATCCTCCAGAGCCGACTCATAGGGCCCTTCGCTGTCGAAATCTGGTGGCAGCTCCAACGGCTCCTGCTGGGCCACAACAGTTCTGTATATTCTCTTTCTGTTCTATTTATCATGTAAATATAAATTTGATAAATACATTTATTGACTGAGGCAGTGAAAGGCAACTCGCTTCTGCAAATATTATACATAGAATAACGAGTCAAGAACCTCTATTGTGGTTCTTTGAGTTAAGGCTACGCATGATACCTCCAATGATATGACCTTTCCAGTCTTAATCACATTCCTGGACCTAGACCAGCTACTATCCATTGGCCTTGATATGAGCGACAAAACAACAACATTCACTTTATAATCAGTAACAGAGGGGAAACTGTCACCTTCATAAAACCTTTTTTAAGTACCTCTAAATACGAGCCGAGGTGGTGCAGTGGTTAGGGTGCAGTACTGCAGGCCACTTCAGCTGACTGTTATCTGCAGTTCAGCGGTTCTAATCTCACTGGCTCAAGGTTGACTCAGCCTTACATCCTTCCGAGGTGGGTGAAATGAGGACCCGGATTGTTGTTGGGGGCGATATGCTGACTCTGTAAACCGCTTAGAGAGGGCTGAAAGCCCTATGAAGCGGTATATAAGTCTAACTGCTATTGCTATTGCTATTGTTATATCCTAGAACATTTTATCCAATTAGACACCCACCCATCCACAAATACATCTTGTAAATACATGCATGTATAATAATTATTGTTCGGCAAGACCTCTTTTAGACTACGGGGAACTACAGCTTGAAACAGTAATCCTGACTAAATTAGCTGTAGCCGCAGTCCTCACAGTCGATTATTTCAGCTAATAACAATGCGCCGTCTGTTCAACTGGACACATACTGATGAATATTGCCAAGAGTGGGTCTCTCACATTGCAAAGTGTTAAGTAAACTTCTTCCTGCCCCTCCTCAGACTTCTTTTGCGACTACACTATAACAACATCTCAGTTGCCAACAAGGAGGACCCTTGGGTATGATTGTTCAGCTTAGCAGTTTACCCATCAGCTGTCCATCTGCTGACCTTTAAGACCATTAACTGCTGTTCAAAATATATTGCACATCTGCTAGGGGAAGTTTTACAATGACACTTTTTCTGCACAACTAAAAAGTACACAGCCAGGAGAAGGAGCATATGGTTCTGAAACTTTGGCCTTTAAAAAAGATATTATCCTTCCCACTGTTGCATCTCCGATACACGGTTGATTCCATTGTTTAATATATTTCTCCAGGTCATCCTTTGTCACATTATATCATGAGAATCTGTGAGCTGGTGAACCCTTTTCTGCTTTCTTTGGAATTTGTAGGTGAAAGGACTGAGACACTTACATAGTCAATTGAAGGGTAAAAATGAGTCTTCTTGGAAAATTGTTATCTTTCGTTTCTACAACTTATCTCCATTTTTTGGAGGGTCCTAATGCATGGCACTTGGTCATCCAAATTGTTAGATCGGGTAATGGAAGAGGCAGATTCAGGCTTGCAGTAACAACTGCTTTTTATTAAGTGACAACTATGTACAATCCAGCAAAGATTCTGTTTGGCTGCAGCCCTTTTATAGGGAGATGTCAGAGGTCTTCACCAATCACCTTTGAGTATTTTCCCGAGGACCTTGGTGGAAACTACCATACTGTCTGTCAGTATGTAACACAAATCTCTGTTTTAAATAATCTGCTTTCCAGGAAGTACAGTCAGTGCATGTCACCAAATCACGTGTTACATTCCCTGTATTTCTCATCCACACTTTGATGTGATGGGTACACAGAGAATAAGGCTGTCAGCGTTCCAAGTATCATGTAGAATTAAATCAGAGTCCAAGGCAAAATGATCCTTAAAGTTCCAATTTAATAAATCAGACATCTTAGCACGTCTGTGTTAATCTCAATTCTGGAAATGACATCAGAATTCCACCCAGTTAAAAGTTCATGATCTTGTCCCCACACCCACAATCCCTCACATGGTCCAATCTTCTTCTTCCACGCTGGTGTCTCCACCCAGCTGCTTCCGGTCAGGTGTAAAAGTGCGGAGACAAAGGATGACCTTGGCTTCTAGTAAAGAATGAAAACAATACATTCCACGATCCTACTCCTATCTATTCCCCCCTCCCATCGACTATACTAATGAAACAGCATAATGAAATAAGAGAAAGTGTGGCAGGCCAAAATTTTAAAAGGAATATAATTGCAGGCCTGACAAAGGCCAGATTTAAAAATTCAAGTAAATAGGTATGAACTGACATTTAGGCCAGGTAAAGAGAGAAAGCTATTTTTCAGGGGGCAGTTCCCCCAAAGCCTTTCATGGCATCCTTCTTTACATACTGTAGAAAGTGTATCAGTTGGTTACGTAAGGCTTTTGTGCATCTCTTCCACCATCATCAAATATAATTCATATTAACTTTAATATCTTAACTCGGATATTTATTATATTACCATCATCATACCTCCACTTTTATTTGACTATGATTATTTAAACGCCCTTCACCATAAAATATACCAAGATTTAATACATAACCACATACTGGCATTTCATTTACTTATTTATAAAATCCTCCATTAACATTAAATCCTCATATCCTATTCTAGCTAAACATCCATAATATTTAATACCAAAATTTTCTAATCCTCCTTTCCAAATCCCTGTTTCCCATTTACATCCAATTCCCTTATATTATACATACACACACACACACACACACACACACACACACACACACACACACACACACACACACACACACACACACACACACACACATATATATATATATATATATATATATATATATATATATATATATATATATATTAGATTTTTACAACCCCTGGTAAGCCCCAATTATGGGAGGAAGCTAATTGCTTCCATCATCTGTCAATCGGCTCGTCAAAAGAGTCCATCACGACAGAAACCCAATATTTTTACTGTTGCCTTTGTTATATTTTGTGTTTTTTTATTTTTGCTGATAAATAAATAAAGGGAGACTAGTATAGATCTATTTCAAGCTATTTAGCTCTCATCAGCTAGCCATACCCTTACTGGGATTTGAACCTGGGCTATATTACATACTAGGCAGACATCTTAGCCATTAGGCCTCCCCAATTATGGGAGGAAGCTAACTGCTTCCATCATCTGTCAATCGGCTTGTCACAAGAGTCCATCACGACAGAATATAACAAAGGCAACAGTAAAAATATTGGGTTTCAGTTAGCTTCCTCCCATAATTGGGGCTTACCAGGGGTTGTAAAAATCTAATAGATACCTTTCACCCTGGCTTTGCTGATAACGGATAAGAGCCTGTGGCCTAATGGCTAAGATGTCTGCCTAGTATGTAATATAGCCCAGATTCAAATCCTAGTAAGGGTTTGGCTAGCTGATGAGAGCTAAATAGCTTGAAATAGATCTATACTAGTCTCCCTTTATTTATTTATCAGCACAAATAAACACACACACACACACACACACACACACAAAAAATTTATTATCATTATCCTTTCTTTATTGGCCAAGTTCTATGGATGGAAATGTATAGCTGGATATGAGCATAGAGCTCATCTACACCCTTTTCAGATCTATTGTCATAGGCAAGAACAAGCAAACCAAGGTAGGATTTTTAATATGTTTATTTAAATATAAATAAATGTTAAACAGATTAACGGAGCCAAAAGAAAAACCAGCAACGAATAGGAACGCTACTAACTGTTTCAAAGAGAAAATGACCTCTGTGTTTTTTCTGAGAAGGGGAAAAAAGAAACCCCACTTTCTTTAATGGATCATTGAGTTGATTAGGTGATCAGAGGTGCCCAATCTGCAGGAGTTAAAAATAAAATGTCTTTTTGTCTTTTCCTTGGCCAGAAATCTTACGTTACCTGTGCTTAACTGAATCAGAAAAATAAAAGGGGCTTACATTTACTTAGTAGGCTTAAAAGATTAGTAAAGATTATATCCCAGGCGCCATGTTTTTGAATGTGCTATTTCTGACCTCGGGAAGGTTTGTAATACTAGTTCTCTATCGTCAAGGAAGCAATCCAGAATCAATTTTCTTTAGCCTGTATTCTCAGACAGCGTAAATTCAGTGTAGATAGTTTGTGCTGCTATGGCTTTACTTTGCCTGTCTACTATTGATGCTTCATTTGAACAGATCCAGGAAGAACGTATTTGGGGGGGAAAGCATGGATATTAGTGCTAATGTTTTAATAATGCATCATTATATTAGCAATGGGCTAAATGTCAAGGTAGGTTATGATTCTTCTGCTTCCCGTTAACACCATGTCCACATTTCGGTTCCCACGCAGATTAATTTAACTGCCCTTCGAAACACATTTTCTTTACCATCGAATAATTGAGTTATAGTTGTTCTAATTACTATATTACTTTCACCAAATTTGCGATGTGTAAGTCTCATTCTGACATTCTAGTTCTCCAATATGCGGCAAATGATATCATTACAATATCCCACCATTTCATTTCATGATTAAAATGACAAAATGTGTGTGTTAGAGAAAGAGAGAGGGGGGGAGGGAGGGAGAGAGAGAGGGAGAAGGAGAGGGAGAGAGATGAGTTTCAATGCTAAAGAGCAGTAGGAATGGGCTACTGCAAATGGCTTTTCTAAGGTCCAATTGTGAACAGACACACACACACACTCACACACACACAATGAAATGTTCTGAGGAATGATGATAGATTCTAACAAAGGATTATGATACTTCTGGTTAAATATCAGGATCGACCCAGAAGAGATGACCAGGAAATTACAGTAGATCATTGGTCCTCGCATAGTCCTGTTCTTACTTTGGTTTACAGTTTGTTAAGCTGTTTACTAAAAGCAAATAGAAGTATTCACTGCCAAATTTCTAAAATCACTGTTTTTAAGACACATACATATAAATGAGCGTGTATGCACCTTTGAGTCCATCTCAACTTCTGGATGACTGCCCAGACTATACAGTTTTCTTGGCAACATTTTCATAAACGGTGTACTCTTGCCTCCTTCCTAAGACAGAGGGAGAGTGACTGGTCCAAGGTCACCCAGCGATAAGGCAGAACTAGAACTCACATCAGTGGTGGGTTTCAAAAATTGTTCGAACCTACTCTGTGGGTGTGGCCTCCTTTGTGGGAGTGGCTTGCCGCCCATGTGACCGGATATGAAGATGCCGACGACACTTGTCAGAACCACCTTAAATTACCTCACACACAGCACTGGCATGCATAAGGATATGATGTAAACTTGTTTTTTAAAAGGCATCTTTGGTTTGCATTAAAACAACTTCAACTCACGCAATGTTCTGATTGCACCACAAACGCAGTAGTCATCCTTACCTTTCACAGAGGCACTGAGTTTTGTAAATATGAGCATGATAGTGTAGAATAATCATATCCAAGGACCAGTGGTGGGTTTCAAAAATTTTTGGAACCTCTTTTGTAGGTGTGGCCTGCTTTCCAGGTCCACTGGTGGAACCTCTTCCAACCGGTTCAGTAGATTTGATGAACCGGTTCTACCGAATAGGTGCGAACTGGTAGGAACCCACCTCTGACTCACATCTTCTGGTTTCTGGCTCAGCATCTTTTACCATCACAATAAACTGACTAGTTTACAGCTTAAAAGATAGGATTCATATGGAAGTCATTATTAAGAAGTGTCACATGTTATTATTCTGTCATTACACAAAGATCTTTTATCATCTTTGCTTCACTTATCCAAATAAACCTCTCTTGCTGTCTGGCTTTTCCTGTCAAATGATCTTTGCTAATTCCACCCTTTGATTGTTATCTTGTGCTATTGTTCACAGGTGAATGCAGCTGAGTCTTATAGCGACTGATCATCCACCTTTCTCTTTCTTTTTTCTATAATGCTATCATGTGATTGACAATCAAAAAGACTATCAGTCAAGGAAGGTGGAAAACATTAAATGATGTATTATACCACTTTGCAAACTTGTGAGCAAAGTCAAACAAGACACTGAAAAACAAAACGCTACTGAATGAAAAATAGGCAATGGCGCATGGGTGAAGAGCAATTGTGCTTCATGAATATATAAAATAGCCAAATTGCTCTCTAAAGACAAAGCAAAACCAAAGCAATGTTACAACGCTTTATAATGTTCGCTTCATCTAAATGAACGTTTGCTTAGGGATTCCCCTCCCCTTATTATATAGTTTAGAGTTGCCCCTGTAGATTTGCCCCTGAGTTTCTCATGATGATCAGGCATGGCAATTTGGACTTTGAAAATAATTGACCCTTTATGGACCTAGAGGGTTAAGGATGGGACCTGGAGAAATTGGACATATCAAGCATAAATAACTGGGAGTGGGGGAATAGAAAGCCTTGTGGTCCATAGATAGAAGGGTGTCCTTCTATCTGGTGGCCCAGGGGTCCATAGATAGAAGGATAATGTTTACCAGTATTTCATACATCCTGTAACTTGTGTACAACATCACATTTTTACTGGCTTAACTAGAAAATAAAATATTGTTAGACTGGTAGCTTTAATTACTTTGCTTAGATATCTATTTCCAGAATCCAGTCTAGAATCTAATACTTTGCTTTGCTCTTTTTTCTTCGCCATTGTTCTTGCTGCCACAGTATTCATTCTTCTTTAGCTATATGTAGTGGTATGTGGAAATGAACTTGGGAGAAGGGGGGGGGGAAGATGCTGCTTAAGGAACGATAAGATAAAAGAGGATGTAGTCCAGAGTTGCATAATGGGAAAAGAAAGAATTGACAAGGAAATCTTACTCATTTCTCAGACTGTAAAAAAGACAACTGAGGATTTGTACTTTCAGACTTGCAAGATTCTGTTAATGTAGCCTTATAATAAAGTAGAATTAGCTCATCTGGTTGTGATTCTTGCTGTTCCACCTGGGAAGAATGACACTATATTTAGGGATGCACATATATTTTCAAGCTAAGGACTACATAATCAAGATCAAGAAACAATAACAATAATTGAGACTGACAGGCACTTGGCCCACAACACTCATGACATAACAATAGTTGAAAAGAAAAAAAGGATGGTTCATTGACATTGCAATACCTGGAGATGCACGAATTGAAGATAAACAGCAAGAAAAAAATCACAAAGTACCGGGACTTGAATATCAGACGTGGGTTCCTACCAGTTCGCACCTATTCGGTAGAACCGGTTCATCAAATCTACCGAACCGGTTAGAAGAGGTTCCACCAGTGGACCCGGAAAGCAGGCCACACCTACAGAAGAGCTTCCAAAAATTTTTGAAACCCACCACTGGTCCTTGGATATGATTATTCTACACTATCATGCTCATATTTATAAAACTCAGTGCCTCTGTGAAAGGTAAGGATGGCTACTGTGTTTGTGGTGCAATCAGAACATTGCGTGTGTTGAAGTTGTTTTAACGCAAACCAAAGATGCCTTTTAAAAAACAAGTTTACATCATATTCTAATGCATGCCAGTGCTGTGTGTGAGGTAATTTAAGGTGGTTCTGACAAGTGTCGTCGGCATCTTCATATCCGGTCACATGGGGGGCAAGCCACTCCCACAAAGGAGGCCACACCCACAGAGTAGGTTCAAACAATTTTTGAAACCCACCACTGTTGAATATTGAAGTTGAGCGACTGTGGAAAAAGAAATTGTGTGTTGTCCCAATTGTAATTGGAGCCTTGGAGCAATACCTAAAGGGCAACCTCGCTATTTGGAAATTTTAAATTTATCAGACTTGAACATTCTGATTCTACAAAAAACCACCCTACTTGGAACAGTTTATATCCTCCGACGTTACCTTAGCAATTTCTAGGTCCTTGGTTAGGACTCAAGCTGTTGAGCTACCAACCAGCCCCAAAGGCTGTGAATCTCACCAAAGATTAACCACATAATAATAATAATACTTTCAATGTGTATTTAGCTTTAGATTTAACTAAACAACTTGTGTTCCACTGGGCAATTGTTTTCACATATACTATAGGCTTGGATCAATTCCCCTCCCTTCACAGAGTCCAGTGAAGCCTCATCGTCCTCTACTGATCAATGAAATTCCTTGCCACTTTGCTGGGAGAGGAGGAACAAAAGGAACCAGCTCTTAAGTAACCCTGTGGAGGTCCATCATAACTTTGAATTGTCAGTAACCAGTTCCACCACAAAAGCACGTAGGACAAAATCGCGCTCGACAAAAGCGCGCTGTGACGTCATCACAGCGCGACGAAAAAGATTGTAAAAATAAAGCGAAAACCTTACCCTAAGCCCCCCAAACCTAACCCTAAACCTAACCCTAAACCTAACTCTTAACCTAACCCTAAACCTAACCCAAAACCTAACCGTTAAAGTAACGAAAAACCTAACGCTAACCCTTATCCTAACCCTAACGCTAACGCTAACGCTCTAAAGCTAACCCTAACCCTTAACCTAACCCTAACCCTAACCCTTACCTTTATGTGAATCGGCTTGCTTTAATTTAATTTTTATTAATTTTTATTTGAATTTTTCGATCTTTTTCATCGCGCTGTGATGACGTCAAAGGCGCGATTTTGTCGATCGCGCTTTTGCCGTCCGCGCTTTTGACGGGTCACGCAGTAACCAACTAGTCATCAGTCAAGGACTATCTATAATCAGTTTCCTGTTTGTCAAAATCAGAAGAAGACTCTGCATGTATGTTATGGGAAAACCCTCCTACTTTCTTATTATTCAGATGAATATGTTCATATAAGTAACAATAATGATTATTAAAGAAATTAAAATTGATGAGCCAAAAGGATGGATACACTAAGCTCCACAGAAACATTGCAATGTTATGTTAGTTGTCCTAAAAGATATGTATGGATTGCATTGTAAGACCCCAAATGTTCACATGCCAACTTGAAAGTAAGCTGCTCCGCCATCTTGAATCATTTGCATTGTTGTTTCCAGATAAACCAGTGGTGGGTTCCGGATTCCATTCCAACCAGTATATTTGGAACGGCCCTGGCGTCACCCACATAGACGCACGCAGCGACATTTCCCCAAGCCTCCGCAATGCTCCAGCTGCTCAGCGGAGTATCAAGCAGGCACCATACGCGCCACGCACGTCCGTGGAAACACCAAAATCTTAAAGCACAGGTAAGGAGCAAGGGCAGCTGAATGGGCCTCCGGAGCACTGTACCAGAACAGTCACCAGTGCTCCGGGCAGGCTCCAGTATGCCCATACCAGGGCGTACCGCCTGCAACCCACCATTGAGATAAACATATTCTATGGGAGATTAGCTCTACTTTCTGTTATAATGATAATTGTTAGAATACACATAATAATTTTTGGAATAGAATAGAATAGAATAGAATAGAATAGAATAGAATAGAATAGAATAGAATAGAATAGAATAGAATAGAATAGAATAGAATCTTTGTTATCACTTTGAATGTACACTAACCGGTATACATTATAATGTAAATTCATTGCATACAGCTCTCAAAGGTCACCACCTCCAATTTACACTACATAAACAGGACTGACTGACTGACTGACTGACTGACTGACTAACTAACTAACTAACTAACTAACTAACTTAGATAGATAGATAGATAGATAGATAGATAGATAGATAGATAGATAGATAGATAGATGATAGATGATAGATGATAGATGATAGATGATAGATGATAGATGATAGATGATAGATGATAGATGATAGATGATAGATGATAGATGATAGATGATAGATGATAGATGATAGATGATAGATGATAGATAGATAGATAGATAGATAGATAGATAGATAGAAAGATGATAGATAGATAGATAGATAGATAGATAGATACATAGATACATAGATACATAGATAGATACATAGATAGATGATAGATAGATGATAGATAGATAGATAGATAGATAGATAGATAGATAGATAGATAGATAGATAGATAGATAGATAGATGATAGGTAGGTAGGTAGGTAGGTAGGTAGGTAGGTAGGTAGGTAGGCAGGCAGGCAGGCAGGCAGGCAGGCAGGCAGGCAGGCAGGCAGGCAGACAGACAGACAAATATGTATATACCCACATATATTATATGGCAGAGGGAAACAACACAGTCTAGTTCGGATGTATACTTCACCATGGTGGGGAAAATGAATCTTGTGAGTCTTGCAAGTTTACAGGCTCTGCTATGGTTCTTCTAAGTGATGATTATGCTTTTTCCAGACATTCTTGATTATTATTAAACTAGCAAATCTTATGATATTAATGAATGCTGTGCATTATCTACTGCAATGACACCATAAAGGTGGAGTTTTCATTTCATCCCACTATACCTTACTCCCACCAGTAAGAACTAGGTCTCCAATATCAGGGTTGGGTTGCAGTATTTTTCACTCATGCATAATACTCATACAGATATTATTATAATATCTGCAATTATATTACTTTGCTGGGTGAGGGGAGTAGTAAATGTGACCAGGAAAAAGAAGTGATATCATTATAAAGGGATAGCTGATCTAAGGGATCTGAATTTATTTATGTCTGCTTCAGTGCCATTAGGGGCAAAGCCATAAGATGCAGAACTGGACACTACAGGCTAGGAAAGTCCCCAGTTAGAATTTATGTAGGGATCAGGCCATGCACAAGTTGCTTTAAGTCTGTATTTCTGTAATTTGCAGAGCTGGTCCAATAATCCAGACTCCAATGTTTCTCAACCATGCTGGCTGGCGAAAGTTGAAGTTCCCATATTTTAAAGCTGCCAGAGTTAAGAAACACTTGCAATAGTCATTGCTTTCAGCACATCATTAACTGCAAGTACTTCAAGCAGCGGTCCATTAGACCAACTTTCTCCCAGGCTAAGGGAATACAAAGGCTTTTGGGGTGCTTTCTACCATTGGAAGGGCACAACTCGCTATAGCCAACTTGCCACAGCCAACTCACTGCAGGACAGTTCACCGACAAATGCGCGCTCGACAAAAGCGCGGCGACGAAACAGCGGGGAGAAAACCGCGAGTTCAAAAATGTGCCGACGAATGAGCGCAGAAGCGCGCCGACAACAGCGCGCCAACAGAAGCACGCTCTAAACCTAACCCTAAAGGTAACCCTAAAGGTAACCCTAACCCTAACCCTAACCCTAACCCTAACCCTAACCCTAACCCTAACCTTAACCTTAACCTTAACCTTAACCCTAACCCTAACCCTAACCCTAACCCTAACCCTAACCCTAACCCTAACCCTAACCCTAACCCTAACCCTAAAGTTAACCCTAAACCTACCCCTAACCCTTACCCTTACCCTAATTCTTACCTTAACCGTAATCACGCTTCTGTCGGCGCTCTTTTGTCGGCACGCCTTTGTGGGCGCGCTGTTGACGTCACGGTTTTATCGCCGTGGTTTCATCGGCACGCTGTTGTCGGGCGCGCATTTGTCGGGTCACGCTGCAGGACAACTCGCCGCAGGACAATTTAACAATTCAATCTAATTATTTAAAATAAAATTAAAAATTAATTTTTGTCATTCACATTTTATTCTGTCTTTCCCTTTGCATCATTTCTTTAATGATCCTATTCTACCGTTTCTTTGATATTAGTGCAACTCTTGTCCTGCAGCACATGATGAGTTAACCATGGCAAGTTGTCTCGCAGTGAGTTGACTGTGGAATGTTGGCTGCAGTGAGTTGGTCATGGCAAGCTGGCCATGGCTAATTATCATGGACCTGTCTGCCACAGCCTTGAGTGGCTGGCCAGCAGTGCACTGTTTATTCTTCTGTGGCCAGTTAACTACAGCGGGAGAGGCGGTATTAGAAGAGGGAGGAATAGCAAGAAGGGAGAGATGAGGGAAGAAAAGAAATGAACTGGGAAAGGAAAAATAATAATGGTGGAGAAGAAGAACAGGAGGAGGAAAAGGGGGGATGGAGGGAAGGAGAAGATTCAGCAAGAAGAGGCAGAAGGAAGAAGAAACTAGCAGTAGTCACTTCAAGAAGAGGGGAGAGGGCAGCTGGTGGAGAATAATACACTGTGAGCTTTTATTTACACTGTCAGCTCTTATTTCTAAAACAAGAATAACAAGGTTGCTTTATAGAGCTTTCTATCTATTAGTTTTTAATAATTAGACAAAGAAAAAATAATCTTGCTTTATAGAGAGGCAAAATACAATTTCTGCAAGAAAACATGCTTAGCTTTCTGTTGTGGCCCGGCAGGAGCCGTTGGCCACCAGGTGGCAGCAGAGGATTGGATCAGAGGGAGTGTTCAGGGAAACACTTGGGAGTTGTTGCAGGATGCACCCCGTCGAAGGGTTACTCGAGGGAAGGAACAACTGAGTACTTACAGGAGATGATTGCGAGCAGCTGTCGCTCATTGGGATCCTCTCCTGAGTATAAAAAGACTGCTGGTGCCACGCCCTGGTTGCAGAAGTCAACGTTCCATTCCTGTTCTAGTGATTGATCTTGTTCACATTCACAAACTGAGAGAAGCCAACTTGGATAAGTGGGTTGAGATAAGAGAAGCCGGGTTTGCATTGGGGTGTGAGTTATAGGACTTTCTGCCGGAGCTATTATCTTTGTTTATTTGGGCTTGCAGCCAACAAGAGCTTGGACTGATTAAAAGAAACCTTTTTAGCTACGTGGCTTTTGGCTTTCATTCCTGGACGGAGAAGTGGGGGTGTCAGAACAGGTTTCAATCCATATCAGTGCTGTTATGCCTTCAAATTGTTCATTATGCTATCCTGAAAATAAGTTAAAGTCATCGAGAGCCCTAGCTTGTAAACTATTATTTTACAGACTGACTTGGATTGTCTAGAGCTGGAGCTGTGTTATAGCACATTAAAAAGAAATCAATTTGGTTCATGGCAATCATGTATCAAGGAACTTGGCCTGCCACTTTCCTACTATCAATCGTTGAGCAAGGATACAGGGGCAAGGGAGCATAATTTGTTTTGGCAAGACAGGCACGCAAAATGCTTCATAGTCCTTTGCCTGTTGCGTTCTTTGACAGGCCTGTGACTTGACTCTCCTACAAGTCAACATGCTCACATTAGCAGTGGAAAGGTAATCTCTGGAATCATTCTGGCTTCCTATCTCTACTTTCACCTTTATTTCTTTGAGCATTTCAGATACTGATTTTATTTAAAAACAATTCTCCATTGTCAATGCAAAATACACATGGCTTGTCTCCAGTGGTGGGTTTCAAAAATTGTTCGAACCTACTCTGTGGGTGTGGCCTCCTTTGTGGGAGTGCCTTGCCGCCCATGTGACTGGATATGAAGATGCCGACGACACTTGTCAGAACCACCTTAAATTACCTCACACACAGCACTGGCATGCATAAGAATATGATGTAAACTTGTTTTTTAGAAGGCATCTTTGGTTTGCGTTAAAACAACTTCAACACACACAATGTTCTGACTGCACCACAAACGAAGTAGTCATCCTTACCTTTCACAGAGGCACTGAGTTTTATAGATATGAGCATGATAGTGTAGAATAATCATATCCAAGGACCAGTGGTGGGTTTCAAAAAAGTTTGGAACCTCTTCTATAGGTGTGGCCTGCTTTCCGGGTCCACTGGTGGAACCTGTCCTAACCGGTTCGGTAGATTTGACCAACCGGTTCTACCGAATAGGTGCGGACTGGTAGGAACCTACTTCTGCAGCATAGCCAGGTTTTAATGACTTTCCTGAAGGCTAAAAGACAAGAGGTTATTAATTAAATAAACCAAACCACACAATCATAAACTATGGTTAATAATCGACAAAGGCTGTCTAGACAATTTGCCCAAAGACAAAAACAAACGAATAGCATTGTAACTTAATTTGTCGTGGGAACCCAAGTACATTGTCTCAAAAGAAAAGAGTTTTCAGGGAGCTAGGTTCCTCTGGCTGCAATTCCTCAAAGCAAAATGCATCAGGCTCTATTGGATTATTCTGCCATTAAAACTTATTCCCACCTGCATTTTAATCCTGCCATGTCCTCAGAATGCATAGGCAGTTTAAAAACTGGATGAGAATTTGGCTGGAGTGGGTTGCTTAGCATTTGTCGACAGCTGTCAAGCGAAAGATATTGAGCTCCAGGGAGCTATATCTAGAAGACAGAATGAGCTTACATTTGTGAAAGATGTTGGAAATCTGAGACGGATTTCCTATCGCTAGAGGTCTGACCTGAAATGATAACAAAGCCGGACTCTTAAACAACCAAGCTAACCCTTAAACATCCTCAGGATTTAAAGTGACATAATACTCAGCACTTTAGACCATAATTGAGTGTTTAGTAGCACCTTCCATTTTCTCTGTTAAAAAAAAATAGTGTGGGTGAAGAGACATAGTCAATTGTATGATGACAAGCACTGGATTCTGATTTTTTTGTCTGAATTCTGTATGTCCAAAAGCAGGGGTGGGTTTCTCGCCCTGTTCCAACCGATTCAGTTGGAACGGGGCCGGCGGCGTCCTCGTGCACGCACGCAGTGCACGCATGCGTACTAGCGCCTGTGCGATGCTCCAGCTGCTCCTGGAGGATCACGCAGGCGCTGTATGCATTCTGCGCATGCATGGAAGCGCAGAAATCGTCAAAACCGGGTAAGAAACGCGGGCGGGCGGGTGGATCCTTTGGCGTTCCCGGAAGTTACTTACTTCTGGGTTCGCCGACCAACCGGTTCGTGGGGACCGCCGCGAACCGCCTGAAACCCACCCCTGTCCAGAAGTAACATCAAACACATCCCCTCTTCTGTCTCCTGGAATAGGATTTTAGAAAATTCACTTCTGTGGTACCTCAATGGTAGGGATAGATTCTTGCCTGGCATATTTTTCACAAAAGACTCTCCTTCCTAAGGAATACAGTGTTATACATATTTGAACCAGCATGGTCATTGTCTGTTCATTATCTATTGGAACTTTTTCTGCAGTAGCCCAGCTACTTCATTGCAGACAGAAATTGGAATCAAAAATATCTGAAGACCCCCGAGTAGTATATATATATTTGAATATTTTGTTGAATCTTCCTTTTAGAGTTTTTTAAAAATGTTTTTCTTCCTGTGATACTGCCTCTATTGTCATTAGCTTGGCTGTGCTGGGTACAGAGAATTCTTGCTTGTTTATTGGGGAGGATTGAATTGTTCCATTTATATATTGTAGGTATAGTAATTAGAGTCATCCCTGCATTTGCTACGTACTCATGGAACAGCCTTCTTTTAGAATTCAGGCTGGTGACAACTTCTAAATTTTTGATGGGCAATCAAAACAGGATTTGAAGATCGATGATGTCAGGGCTTCTTTCAAGTGAAGAAAAGCTACATATAAGATTGAACAGGTCCCTGTTCTGACCCACACCTTGTCCGTTCAGAAACGAATGCCAAACAGAATGTTCAAAGGAATGTTTTTATCAGTTCCGGCTCTTGCTGGCTGCGAGCCCCAAAATAAACACTGATAAATGCTCTGGCAAAAGTCCTCACTCATAAACTGCTACAAAACAGGATTATATAAATCAAGTCACTTATCCAAGTTCTTTTCTCGATGATTGCACACGAATGGAGAACGTTGACTAGAACAGAAATGGAACGTTGACTTCTGCAACCAGGGCGTGGCACCATCAGTCTTTTATCCGCAGGAGGAGATCCTAACGAGCAACAGCTGCTCGTTATCATCTCCTGTGAAACCTCAATTGTTCCTTACGTCGGTCAGCCCTTCTCCTGCGTGCATCCCGAAACAACTCACAGGAGGTTTCTGTGTCAGCCTCTCTCACTGATCCAAGGCTCAGTCATTACCTGGGGCCCAACTAGTCTCTCTGAGCCCTGCTCGGAGTCAGAACCCTGTCCAGGGCCCTCCGCCTCCTCCAGGCCTGACTCATAGGGCCCCTCGCTGTCAGAGTCTGATAGCAGCTCCAAAGGCTCCTGTCGAGCTACAACAGGTCCCTATGTGTATATATCTTCTAAGTGTTGGGAGATTGAACAGTGATCTACTATCAGTGTCTCTTGCTGAAACCAGCTTGCTCATCTTGTCAAAATGTGTTCTCATTCTATCCTGTTACGGAGCTTCCAGCATAAATGCCTTGCAATAATTTGTTGATTGTACTCAGAGTCCGATGACTTGTAATTTGCCAGCTTGTTTCTATCTCCTTCTTTTTGAAAATAGAGCCAACTGTTGCAAAAGAGCATTTTTCTGAAATGTTCACTGTTTTATCCATGTAAGCAAGTTGAGATGCAAGAAGCAGGGCTCACTAATCACCATTAGTCCTAATTAGTTCTGCTGGGATAAAAGGCAACATCTGAATAATAACCACGCTGGAGGGAGATCTCAATGGCTGAGTTTGTACAAATAAACTCCATCATTTATATCCTGTAAGAGATGGTGATAGTTATTCTTGTTCACATAGGGAAAATGGGCATATTTAACTAAATTCTTTTCACTTAAAAAAAAAACCCTACTCTGAAAATAGACCATTCTCATTCGAATGTTCGTAGGTCTGTTCTGGCTTATGCACATTTTATGAGTCACATTTTATTCTAGGCATTCTTCGAGGACTGAGAGCAGCATTTCTCAACTCTGGCAATTTTAAGATGAATGGATTTCAACCATTCGAGCCAAGGTGGCGCAGTGGTTAGGGTGCAGTACTGCAGGCCACTTTAGCTGACTGTGATCTGCAGTTCAGCGGTTCAAATCTCACCGGCTCAAGGTCGATTCAGCCTTCCATCCTTCTGAGGTGGGTGAAATGTGGACCCGGACTGTGGGGGCAAGTTGCTGACTCAATTTGCTAAAAAAATTTGTAAAACACTTAAAGAGGGCTGAAAGCCCTATGAAGCGGTATATAAGTCTAATTAATAAATAAACCAACAGTTCCCCAGCCACTACAGTTGGCTGGGGAATTCTGGGAGCTGAGGTCCACCATCTTAAAGTCACCAAGGTTCAGAAATTCTGAGTATGACTGTTTTCTGCCCCTCAGTATTTGAGATTTTATATTATTTTCTTCTGCCCCAATAAGCAGCTAATATACCAGCTGCACCAAAGATATGTTTATGTGGCATACTTTTTATTTTCTTGTTTGAGTATATTTTCAATATCTACCCCTTTAATTGTTCTACTATATTCTTATATTCTTATTTATAAAAAAAAACCAAACTTGTGCTTCAATTCACATTGTGTTTTATCTTGTTCTCTGGATCTTGCTCTTTTGCTGTAATTAATTATTTCACCTCTAGTTCTGGCACACTACATTTATTAGCAAAAAAATGGCAGATTATAATAACTCACCGTGGCCGAGGTGGCGCAGTGGTTAAATGCAGCACTGCAGGCTACTTCAGCTGACTGCAGTTCTGCAGTTCGGCTGTTCAAATCTCACCGGCTCAGGGTTGACTCAGCCTTCCATCCTTCCGAGGTGGGTAAAATGAGGACCTGGATTGTTGTTGGGGGCAATATGCTGACTCTGTAAACTGCTTAGAGAGGGCTGAAAGCCCTGTGAAGTGGTATATAAGTCTAACTGCTATTGCTATTGCTATCTCCTTTAAACTTTATCTTTAAATTTCCTGGGGCCTCTTCATGGGCCTCCTGATTCTTCAGCCAACCCTCACTCATCAATCAAATGTGGAAATAAAATGCCTTATACAAATGAGGACTGTTTCAGTTGATCTGAAATATTGGAGGTATTCAAGTAGTTACAGTTTTCTTGCCAAAATGGTCAAGTTTTTCTGAAATGAAGAGGATATTTTCAAAACTGGAGCACCACACTATATAATACAAACAAAGTTTCTAACCTACATCAACCAACCTTCACAACCATTAATATAAATATGCCTTTTTGCCAATACAAGAATCCACAAAAATCCTCTTTCAAATAATCCTGCAGTGTGCATAATCACTTCCATTTAATTTCCCTCCTATATTCTGGCACTTTAAGCATATGTTTTTTCTGACACAGTCCCTTAAGGACTGAAAGAAAAAGGGCACGATGTTTTACATGAGGCAGCAAATCTAAAACCACTCATTGCTGTTAATACGGTTGTATTATGCTAATCTGTTCTGACCCCCTCCTCCGTCCAGTAACGAATGCCGAGACAAGCTTAACTGGAATGTCCTTTATTAGCAAGAAACCAAAACCTCGGTGGCTGAAAGCCAAGCATAACAAACAGATAAGGACCTTGGCAGCAACTCAGACTTCGACAGATAACAGCTTCTCCAGCATTAGGAATAACGTTGAATCCTGCAAAACCAGGCTCCTCCCAGTCTCTCTTTAAATACTATCTTGAGAGGAGCCTAATTACAATCTCCTGGGTCCAATTATCTTTGGTAACTGTGTAGCTGCTCTCTACGTCGATCTTCGTAGATTGAAGGCGGACAGAAGATGCGAGAGCCAGGACTTCAAACAATCAAAGGTTTATTGCAGAACGGAACAGATGACAGCGATTCAAAAGAACAGAAACCGTGCCAAGGTATTTATATGGGGTTTGTAAAAGAGGGAACCAATAGGGAGCCGGGTACTGTCCAGCAACTGCTGACGCAGTACCTTGGCCAATCAGAATGCGTTAGCTGGCTAGCAACAGACTATGCTGCGTCCCAGCCAATCAGGGTGCAGCATAGGCTGTTGCTGGCCCTTTAGGAGTATTCTACACTAGTTACAATCTCCTGGGTCCAATTATCTTTGGTAACTGTGTAGCTGCTCTCTACGTCGATCTTCCCGGCATTGCTGGGCATCCAGGAACAACTCCCTTGGCTCCTCCCCACTGCTCCAATGCATGATGTCTGCATCACATTCCCTTGTCTCCTCCCCACTGGTCCAAGCCTCAGGCGCCTCCTGGTGGCCAACCAGCCTCTCTATGCTCTGCTCGGAGTCGGAACCCTGTCCAGGGTCCTCCACATCCTCCAGAGCCGACTCATAGGGCCCCTCGCTCTTGGAGTCTGGTGGCAGCTCCAACGGCTCCTGCTGGGCCACAACACTAATCATAACAGAACAGTCAGTCAATTACAATACTGTGGTTGTGATATGGCTAACAGTCAGCTAGGAAACTGTTAGGCAGAGGATACTGGAAAAAGTATATGTGCATATGGGTGGGTGGGTGGATGGATGGATGGATGGATGGATGGATGGATGGATGGATGGATGGATGGTAGAAATTGGTATTCTGGTATCTGCCACTTGCTTGCTGGATTGGAACTGCTATTTGAAGATTCAGAAAGGGCAGACACTTTTATTTTATTAAAACCAGGGATAAATAGTTTAGCCAACTGACTCACAAGAAGCTGCCAAGTCTTTTATCTGAAAAGTAATTCTGAACATTGAAGGTACAAAGCCTTTGGAGCAGGCCACTTATTTGGAAACAGATTGATCAAATCTACTTTGGCCTAGTTTTCCTGGCATAGGAAATAATTCTGAGCTTTTACTGAAAAGATCAGTAAAATTCAGGGAATGTACAATATAAGTAGGTAATAGCATGTTCAATGGTTTGTAAAGTGCGTTCACAATCAACACTAGACTGTAGATTGTTCAGCTTCTTGCATTTTCTATCAATGTGTGTTTGGTACTCAAAGCTCAAGATAGAGGTAAGAATCGTTGCCATGAACCAAACTAATCGTCAAGAATTATACAAAGAATCTTGCCTGTAAGCAACAAATGTAAAAAAAAACACAACTGATTACACTTTGTAATTACACACGATTACACAGGAATTAAGGGGATCAAAACTTCCCCTTCCCCTTATCATCCCCAGACTGATGGTTTTGTGAAATGATTTAACCAAACCCTTAAGCAAATGCTGAATAAATATGTTTTAGAGACATATTCTGACTGGAACATGTGGCTCCTATTCCTGTTGTTTGCTTATCAAGAAGTCCCTCAAACACAGGAGTCTCTCCTTTGGAATTGCTATATGATCAAACAGCGAGGAGACTTCTTCAGGTGGTTAAAGACATTTGGAAAGGAAAGGAGGGACAAACCAGATCAGATGAGGAAGCTGGCTTCAGAGAACCTTTATCAATCCCAAGTGCACCAAAAATCATATTTATCACCATCATTCTACACTGCAAGAATTTCAGTCACAACAGAATATGTTCTCCTCCCTTCTACTGCAAGCAAATTGTTAGCTCAATGGCAAGGGCTTTTTTTGGTTTTCTGACATTAGGAAGAGTCAGTTATGAAATCCTCATGCCTGGACATCGCCCCTCAAAATAAATCTGGCATACTGATCTGCTTACCCGGAGGAGAGCCTTCTCTGTGGCTGCTCCGACCCTCTGGAACGAGCTCCCCATGGAGATTCGAACCCTCACCACCCTCCAGGCCTTCCGCAAAGCCCTTAAAACCTGGCTGTTCCGACAGGCCTGGGGCTAAAGAGCTTTTGCCCCCCCCCTCCTCAAATGGTATGGTTGTTGTGTGTTTTAAATTGTGTATTGTTATGTTCGTCTTTTATTCCCTGTCTGTACCCCCTTCCCTGACTGAATTGTGAGCCGCCCTGAGTCCCCTTCGGGGAAAAGGGCGGCATATAAATGTAATAAATCCAATCCAATCCAATGCTTAAAAAGTAAGCGGTGGCACAGTGGTTAAGAATGCAGTTCAGCAGTTCAAATCTCATCAGGCTCAAGGTTGACTCCTCTTCCGGGTTTCTGGCATGCATGCTTACATGATCAGCTGCCCTATGTGTGTGCGGCGGTGCTGGAAACTGGAAGGGATGGTCTTCTGTTTTCCACCGTGAGCATGCATGCTGGCCAGCTGATCAGCATGTGCACATAGGTGGCAGTAACTGGAAGACTTGCTGACTGGCACGCCAGAAACCGGAAATGCACTCTCCAGCACGTGCATGCCCCCATGGCAGCACCTCTTCCTGGTCACGGACAAGGACATGGGCCCACACGAAGTGCTCCCCTTTGGGCACTCGATGCCAAAAAGGTTCACCACTGTTAGGAATATAATCTAACGGTTGGGTTGGCCATATATAAATCATGTAACAATGCTATACCTGTTTCTTTAAATCATACTGTAAAATGTGATTGGTTGCTGTTTTCCTCAATCGGCCATAAGAGGGAGCCAGAATGACTGTTAGCTGTCTGTTCGTTAGATGCTGGGCTGATCTGATCTGAGTGTTTTGGAAGCTGGCTGTTAGAAAGTGCCCTGAGCTATTGTAAGTTTTGCAACTGCTAGCAAACTTTGTGTACCGAACTGATTATATGATACTGGACTATGTTATTTGGATTATCCCTTAACTGAAAGACATTGCTGACTGACTGTCTTATCCATGTATGACTTGGACTGTTTGATGGACTCTGATACCTCTATTTCCACAAAAGTAAAAAACCTACTTAAACTGCAGTGTCTCTGTATGCTGGTTTGTGTGTTCTCCAACACAACTATCACAACGCTTTGCTGAACGTACTCGCTCTCCCAACGGGGAGCTTACCTAACAACCACCACTGACCTAGGTACAGTTGTTGCTTTGGATAGCCTTGTCCATTCATCTCTACCTTTATTCTACTAGGAATTGTGAAAAAAGCAGTGATTATAGCAGGCATACATGTGTAAATAAATACAGAAATATATGGTGCACTATTCCCATTTAAGCCATTCCTGGATTTCATGACCCGACAAATGCGCGCACGACAAAAGCGCACCGACAAAACCGCGGGGAGAAAACCGCAACGTCGAAATCGCGCCCACAACAGCACGCCGACAAAACCAAGCCCACAAAAGAACGATTAGGGTTAAGGTAAGGGTTAGGGTTAGGGTTAGGGTTAGGGTTAGGCTTAGGCTTAGGCTTAGGCTTAGGCTTAGGCTTAGGGTTAGGGTTAGGGTTAGGGTTAGGGTTAGGGTTAGGGTTAGGGTTAGGGTTAGGGTTAGGGTTAGGGTTATTACTTTGTTTTTGTGTTGTTTGCTGATGGCGTGCTTTAGTCGGCGCGCTGTTGTCGGCATGCTGTTGTGGGAGTGTTTTTGATGTCACGGTTTTCTCGCTGCAGTTTTGTCGGTGCGCATTTGTCGTGCGCGCATTTGTCGGTGAACCCTGGATTTCAGTGACTCAGTCTTGGGATGATTTTAGGAAGTACAAGTGATCCCATCCATCCTACTAGCCAATGTTGGTCTATCTGCGCTATAGATAGAATGAATGCTCCTAATTTGCCCAATTGTTTTTGTGCATAAAGTAGGACCATAATTCAGTCTCCTGGTTTCCAGTGTGCTGTCTCAACACCACAGCAAACTAGCTCTCAGTTCTTGGCATTAAAACTCATTAAAGGGAGTCTATGTGAACCTTGCTTCCTTGATTATACTCCAGTTAAGCAACTTGTCAGTTAAGAAAGACAAAAGATTTTGAATCTAATGAAAAAAGTCTCACTGATTTATGCAGTTGTATTATCCACTTTAGCCAAAAAGACAATTGACTATTCACTTTTTTTTCTTCCCATTGTTCTTTACTCTTTTCCCATATATATTTTTCCCAATATTTTTTACTGTTGCCTTTTTGTTACATTTGTTATATTTGTGCTGATAAATAAATAAAGGGAGACTAGTATAGATCTATTTCAAGCTATTTAGCTCTCATCAGCTAGCCATACCCTTACTGGGAATCGAACCTGTGCTCTATTGCCTCTTAGGCAGATGTCTTAACCATTGAGCTACAGAGCCAGGCCAGGGTGAAAGGTATATATTTAAAGTCACAACCCCTGGTATGCCCAAATATGGGAGGAAGGTCACACGCACAAAAAATATATATATATATATTGGGTTTCTGTCTGGATGGTCTCTTGTGACAGAGAATGGAAGTGTGACCTTCCTCCCATATTTGGGCATACCAGGGGTTGTGACTTTAAATATATACCTTTCACCCTGGCCTGGCTGATAAGGAGTCGAGCTCTGTAGCTCAATGGTTAACACATCTGCCTAAGAGGCAATAGAGCACAGGTTCAATTCCCAGCAAGGGTATGGCTAGCTGATGAGAGCTAAATAGCTTGAAATAGATCTATACTAGTCTCCCTTTATTTATTTATCAGCACAAATATAACATACATACATACATACATACATACATACATACATACATACATACATACATACATACATACATACATACATACATATATATATATATATATATATATATATATATATATATATATATATCCTTTATATGACAGCAACCTGTCTCATCCTCAAAAATGAAAAGGTAATTGGAAATTCAAACCCTTTAAGGTCATTCAGACTATTACAAACCTTTAAGAACAGTGATAAAAACAAGGTATTTCATTCAGTTTTAACCTTTAAAATAGAAGATATGCTCACAGCATCCTGGTGCTTTTTTTAGGCGTGCATCAATAAGGATTTCAATAAATTATTTGCCAACTTTGGAATGTCAGGTTACTGACAACAGAAATGAATAAGCATTAATACACCACATTATCAACTTGTGTGATATTTGATCCCATCTCAAATGGAGTCAATACAATTTGGGATTTTTTTTTCTGCTTCCTTTGTCTCTCTGCATCGTTCATTCAACAAACATAATTCCAGCTATATTTCAATTGTTTAATTCAGCAAAGAAACAGACTATAGTATCAATATCAGTGTCAAGGGGAAGCAAAAATAGGTGCAAACAAAGCAGTGGTGGGTTGCTTATCCCATTCCAACCGAATCGGCTGGTGGCGTCCTCGTGCACGCGCGCAGTTCATGCATGCGTCGTAGCGCCTGCACGATGCTCCAGCTGCTCACGGAGAATCGCGCAGGCGCTGTATGTGCCATCCAGCTGCTTTTGGAGATTCGCGCAGGCGCTGTATGTGTCATGCGCCTGCGTGGAAGCACAGAAGCCTTCAAAGACTGGTAAGGAGCGCGGGCAGGCGGGTGGGCCCTTTGCCGTTCCCGGAAGTTACTTACTTCCGGGTTCGCCGACCAACCGGTTCGCGGGAACCATTGTGAACCAATTGAAACCCACCCCTGAAACAAAGGCAAATAACAGAAAATTCACTATGACATGATAAATATTGAGGATATATTTTCTTTTATTCCATAAAAAGCAAAAATGAAATGACATTAATTTACAGTAAATTATTTTTTTTAGATGTATTGTTTCTTCATTTTTGCCGACCACAAATATGCTTTTAGAATTGACTCTCCCAGGAAGAGGTTCCAAGGCAGGAAAGAAATGTTTTGTCTTCGTTATGCAGTTCTGTCTTGCAGTTCAAACATACCTCATCAGATTCATAATTATGGGTTGTTTACTATGCTCTCTTTGCTTTTCATTTTGTAGACTAGAAGGACAAAAACAAATGAATAAGAAAACCCAAGTTCATAGAGTCACTTTTCTTGTATCTCTTTTCATCCAATTTTCATTTTCAACTTGTTTGAGGTTACCCTTTCTACCTAGCCCATTGCTGCTGCTGTGAGCTCCTAAGAACAAATGCTTTGGCTTTAAGGATCAAAGACATATAAATACCATGCTTCTCAAAGCCAACCTGTCATTTCTGTGACCTTAGCAATGGTACAAAATATCTCCTTGACACTGATCCGTCACAAAACAGATGGCAGCTGTGAAACTGAGTTAGAATTCATCAAAAGGTACAGCTATAGATGCTATGGAGAAAGACAAAGTTCATATCAAACTACATATAGTTCAGTGGTGGGATTCAAATAATTTAACAACCGGTTCTCTGTCTTAATGACCAGGTGGGTAGGTGGGGCTTAGTGGTCACGTGACCGTGTGGGTGTGGCTAACTCAACATTACTCAGGTTGATGGGCGCTTCGCCATAGCTGTTATAATGTAATAAGGGTTGACCGGAGAGGCAGTTTCTGTAAGCAGGGCAATAAAGATTAAGCTAGAAACAACACCAGAATGTTTCCTTCCTGCCTTCCTTACAGGATTAGCCCTATAAAGCGGGGAAAAAACAAAAGAAGATTTCTTCCAACAACCGGTTCTCTGAACCTCTTAGAAAGTTAAGAACCGGTTCTCCCGAATAGGTGCAAACTGGCTGAATCCCACTCACTGATATAGTTCATCAAAGCAAGAATATCTGTTCTGGAAATGGTTGGTTTCAAGGCTGTATCTACCACTATCTCTACTTCCTATTTTTATTTCCTTGGACCACATTCCTCAGTATTCCATCCATCTCTACCTTACAAATAAAGAGTGAGATATATATATATATATGCTCAGGATAATTATTCACGCACCTGATAAACTAGATTATGGACCCTGAAAACATGAGAAATATTTTAGCCTTCAAGATGTCACAAGACTTCTTTTTCTGACTGCGTATTGAATATATTTTCAAAAGTTATATGTAAATTATTGTACATCACATCATTAACTTGGCTGGGTGGGGGTAGGGTGGAGTGAGGCTTTGAGCACATCCACCACACCAAGACCACTTGCCTCTGTTACCTCCGTTAAGGCCGAGGTCAGGTGTGTGGCGGCAAGGAGTAGCAGGTGCTGCTGCTGCAAGTTTGAGTGGAAGGTGCTGAGCATCAGGGTGGTGGTGGGGTGCTTGTCCACTTTGTAGGTTGCCCAGCAAGTTGCCTCCAAAGGATGCCTGGCAGTACCGCCTGAACGGCCATTATCTTTCTCCCTGGGCTCCATCTCCCAGGCAGAGAGAGCCCAGGACCAAGCCCATTGGCCACAGCTGCCACTTCAAGACCAGGCTGCTTGGCTCGCCCCCTGCACTGACTGGGAGACAGCAAAGACCCCCGGCCTGGCACCCCCCCCCCTTTGTCAAAAAATTTTACTACTTTTTCAGTCAGCTTAACTTGCCGGGGTGAGGGGTCATGTGACTTAGTGTGCGTGATGTCAAATTGGCCACACCCACTCAGTCACATGCCCTGCCCCCACCTAGCCACACCCACCATACCGGTTGTCAAACATTTTGAAACCCACAACTGATAAATAGGTACAGGCGGGGAGAAGAAAAGATTAATTTTAACTGATGAATGTTGAAAATATTTCACATTAACGAGATAGGCGTTATCGGTTCATTCATCAAAGTAGACTCTTCTGCAACATAATATTAATAACCAGCCCTTAAAGTTACAGAACAATCTCTCTCTCTCCCTCTCTCTCTTCTATTTTGTCCAATTGTAATTTGTTTTCCATAACATATTTTGTGTCCAGAATAAATAATCTTAGAATGTAATAAATACTGTGATGTATTTGGGTGTTTGTAATGGAGAAGATCTTAGGATTTCAATCATCTGGAATCTAATAAATATTTTATCAGTTTTGCTGATTCTAAGGCTATACCTAAAATAATATTACACTTCCACAATGGAAAAATGAATGACATTCTTAATCTAACAGCTTTACACACAAGAGAAAATAGAAAATCCATCAGTGGAATAAACAAATGAGTTATTTCTTTTTTCAAAATTGTCAACTTGGATCTATTTTTCTTCACTTCTTATTAGTTTCTCACAGTGAATGGAAATAATCACACCTCTCAGCTTTATATCTATCATTCTAGATTGTTTTCTGGGCAAATTCTCTATGTAGCATTGAAAGTATCAGTTGGAAGACACTACTTTATTTTCATTCTGCATATTTTTTAGGACAGAATATATGAATGTTTAGCTTGCCACCTGCTCTCACTCTCTCTCTCTTTCTCAAGAGAAAGCAGATATCTTTCATATTCTGGAAATGCTCAATGCAGTCCCTAAAATATCAAACCATGACTTTTTTATTGCATCTTTTAAATTTAATTCTGTCTTCAGTCTCTAGCAATTAAAAAAAAAAGAATGTTTTCCATCATAAGGACCAACTGGTAGATTAACCTGGTGAGTTTTATGTATTCAGATATAGACAAATTTCTCTCTCTGTCGTCATGGACTGGATTTCTGTGTCCACTTCAAATTTTCCAAGTGAAATGCTAGTGGTAATTCCAGTTCCTTCAAGTATTGATGCTGCATTATCTCCACTTGTTTTAAAATCATTCTAACATACTCTGCTTTGGAAATTGAAGGGAATAACAAAAGTATAGAATGTCAATTAGCAGCAGGCTTATCTAAAATCCCTGTTATTAATACTCTGCAAGAGAATGGGAGAAATACAAATTCAGTATTCATCTTTAGCATTAAATACATATTGTTTTAGTGTTCTCTGGATACGAAAAGATACATGATTGCATCTAGAAATCAATTTGATATGTGTATAAAAGATGAAAAAAAGAAATGTATTTTTGTTATTGTTATGCAAAGAGAATTTAATCTACTTAAACAAGCACATCTACATTTATGATTCAAAAAACATGTGAAGCAACGCAATCTCTTTAAAAAGGAAAAAAAAAGGGAAATCTGTATAGTCTCAAAAATGTTATGTTTGACCAATAAAACTACTATTTTCTTATACAGCCTAAAAATATGTATTCACAAAGAAAAGTAATAATAGCAAGCTTGGGAAAACGGTGTTTAGAGAAGTACTCAAAGGAGTTGGAGGAGGATACCTGTAAGTTCCTACGTGAAATAGGACATGCTCAGTGATTTTTAAAAGAAGGGACAATAAAACTGCAGGAAAGAATGGGAACAGACTATAACAAACCAGAAAAATATTGGAATACTAGCTTAGTCAAGTACCCAAAGGTTTCCTTGTCTCTTCAGTCAATGCAAGCCTATCCATTTTAGGGATACTTTACTACTGAATAAAATGTTTTTCCAAGAAGGAACCAAAGTGCTAAAGAGTCTACCATCAGTTGTAAAAAAAAGTTCAAGGAAGAGGTTAAGTCAGTGGTGGGTTTCAAAAATTGTTCGAACCTACTCTGTGGGTGTGGCCTCTTTTGTGGGAGTGGCTTGCCACCCATGTGACCAGATGGGAGTGGCTTGCCGCCCATGTGACCGGATATGAAGATGCCAACGACACTTGTCAGAACCACCTTAAATTACCTCACACACAGCACTGGCATGCATAAGAATATGACGTCAACTTGTTTTTTAAAAGGCATCTTTGGTTTGCGTTAAAACAACTTCAACACACGCAATGTTCTGATTGCACCACAAACGCAGTAGTCATCCTTACCTTTCACAGAGGCCCCGAGTTTTATAAATATGAGCATGATAGTGTAGAATAATCATATCCAAGGACCAGTGGTGGGTTTCAAAATTTTTTGGAAGCTCTTCTGTAGGTGTGGCCTGCTTTCCGGGTCCACTGGTGGAACCTCTTCTAACTGGTTCGGTAGATTTGATGAACCGGTTCTACCGAATAGGTGCGAACTGATAGGAACCCACCTCTGGGTTAAGTGGATAATGAATCCAAGTAGACAGCCATAAAGCAGAGAGAATTTAGCATGGTGGATAAGAGTTGGCTGTAGGACAGGGTAAAAAGAATGGGGTGGAGACTTTGACAAGCTAAATATTCCTTCCTGTTATTTAGCACAGAAACAGAGTTTTGTATACATAGTTCTATAAGAAACAACTTTTTATGTTTATACAGAGCCGAGGTGACGCAGTGGTTAAATGCAGCACTGCAGGCTACTTCAGCTGACTGCAGTTCTGCAGTTCGGCTGTTCAAATCTCACCGGCTCAGGGTTGACTCAGCCTTCCATCCTTCCGAGGTGGGTAAAATGAGGACCCGGATTGTTGTTGGGGGCAATATGCTGACTCTGTAAACCGCTTAGAGAGGGCTGAAAGCCCTATGAAGCGGTATATAAGTCTAACTGCTATTGCTATTATGTACTCTGCATATATATACAGAACTTTGCCTCTTTCAGGCAAAAAAGAACATTTCTTCTAATGCTACTTATTAACTGACTTATATAACTTATTCATTTGTAAAATTTATATCTTGCCTATCTTCCAGTTAAAGTGGCATTTCCTTGGGTTGAAGAATGGGGTTTAAGCCAAGTCTCCCTACATATTGACTATAATTGTCTCTTCTTTTATATAATTATATTTCATAGAATCCCTAATTTACACTTAATTTAGCTATCATTGCTGCAAGAGAATTATCATATTGAACAATACTAATTATCTGAACAAGAAGCTATGGGACAGGTTCTCAAACCTACACTATTCTAAGTCATTTTCTCTTGCCCATAATAGTAAATTAATCAGCAATAGCACTGAAAAACAATTTTAAAAAGAGTGACGTACAGTTGCACAATTCTGTGCAGCAATCTTTTGAATGTGTACCACAAGTATGCAAAATTATTTTTGGATATCGTTTAAATAGTTTGCTGTAAAATAGACTGTTGATTTCAAATAGCATTAGCAATTCGTGTGCGTGTGGAAATGTGGAAAAATAGCAGGTTTCTTTTTAAAGACAATTGAGAGGATTTACATTTTTTCAGACATTTCAAAGATAAAATTCAGTCCCTTATTTCTGGTCATTGTTCCCTAGGAATATAACATCCATCAGTATTATGACTGAATGCATTGTGGAAAAGTAAGCAATCTTGGAATAAAATTCAAGAGGAAAATATTTTGCAATTTAAAGCAGCATTGGACAAGCATTTTTTTTCAAGTATTAACAAGGCTAGAGACGATTCAGTAAGAACAAGTTTTGTAATGTGCGATAATAGCTAATTCATTGAAATCTTTTCAGAAGATATATTTGAAAAAGAATATCTGCATGAGTAAAAAGAAAAAACACTCCTGGAAAGAAGAAAATCTCTGAAGGCATGAGATAATTATTAACAGTTGCTCCCAGGATTATGTCTTTAGCAGATAATGTGAAAAAACAGTTTAATCAAATAGGAGAGAATTTCAAAGTACCGGTATTTTCCACTGCTATTGACCAAAAATGCAGAATAATAAGAGAGTTGTAAGGGACTTTGGAGGTCTTCTAGTGTAACCCCCTCCCCAGACAGGAAACCCTAATCCATTTCAGACAAATGGTTGTCCCATTTCTCCTTTAAAACTTCCAGCGTTGGATCACCCACAACTTCTGGAGGCAAGTTGTTCTAATGATTAATTGTTCTGTCAAGACATTTCTCCTTAGTTCTACGATGCTTCTCTGAGTTCTTTCCTTGATTAATTCCCATCCATTGCTTCTTGTCCTGCCTTCAGGTGCTTTGGAAAATAACTTGATTCCTTGATTTTTGTGGCAGACCCTTAGATATTGGAATTGCTATCATGTCACCCCCAGTCCTTCTTTTCATTAAATTAAACATACCCAATTTCAGCAACCATTCTTTATATGTTTTATATGTTTTAGCCTCCAGTCCCCTAATCATCTTTGTTGCTCCTCTATGCACTCTTTCTAGAGTCTCACCATCTTTTTTTACACTGTGGCAACCAAAGCTGGATGCACTATTTCAAGTGTGATCTTACCAAGGTGTTCTGACCCCCTCCTCTGTCCAGTAACGACTGCCGAGACAAGCTTAACTGGAATGTACTTTAATAGCAAGACACCAAAACCTCGGTGGCTGAAAGCCAAGCAGAACAAACAGATAAGGACCTTGGCAGCAACTCAGACAAACTCAGGCAGCAATAAACAAAGATAAGGCTTAGCAGCAATCCAGCCTGTCAAGCTCACAATGATGTTCTCCGACATTCAATCCTGCATTGACTTCTGCAAAGAGGGCCGTGTGCACAAGTAGCTTTTTATAGACTGGAGAGGAGCCTAATGACCACCAGCAGAGCGCAATTACCTCCTGTAATTGCGTAATTGTTCCTGATGCCTAGTAGCTCTTCAATGGCGTGCATCCAGGAACAACTCACTACTGACCTCAAGCTCACCCTCTTTTGTCTCCTCCCCACTGGTCCAAGGCTCAGGTGCCTCCTGGTGGCCAACCAGCCTCTCTGCGCCCTGCTCGGCGTCGGAACCCTGTCCAGGGTCCTCCACATCCTCCAGAGCCGACTCAGAGGGCCCCTTACTGTCGGAGTCCGGTGGCTGCTCCAACGGCACCTGCTGGGCCACAACACCAAGGCATACCACACTGTACAGTGTTCAGCAGAGGTGTGGATTATAATTTGAAATTTATTAAAGAATTATTACACATACACCACTAAAAGTAACCTACATAGGTTGAGACATTTTTCAAGGCCTGGGAAAGAGCATTGAAAACAATCTAATCTGCAATGGAAGAAACTTGCATTTTTTGTTACAGAGTATTATTGTGTTCTGAAAACTCTCACATCTTCAATAAGCCATGAATCAGCTTCACTGGTATACATTGCATTGTTCATCAAAATGCTGCATGTATAAAAGTGTACAAATGAAATTATGGCTGCAATTACTACAATCATTAATTTAATAAATACATATCAGAGAATGGGACTGGAACATGCCCAGTTATTCTTAATTATTTCTCCAAACTAAAATGCGATTTATTTACAGTTGCTTTAAAACAAATACTTAGAAGTTATTCTGTCAGGCCTGCAATTATATTCCTTTTAGAACTTTGGCCTGCCACACTTTCTCTTATTTCATTGTGCTGTTTCATTAGTATAGGATTGGATCCAACACCGACCCAAACAAGGCACCGCCCTTGAAGGGTGTGGATGCAAGGCGCCACTTGGACTTGACATCAGCCTGCCAATGGCGGAGCCACAGCAAACTTTGAGACCAAATTGCAACCACATCTCGGTGAAAAGAACCTATTGCATCCTGTACATGTGGGCTGTCACTTCTGCTTTACAAAGTATGGATGGCAAGTACAGTATAGTAATCTTCTATGTGACAAAGGAGAGAGATAGAAATAATGAAAAAAAATAATAGTTAAATGTCTTTTGATTAAAAAAAAATGCTGGTGGCTTTATCAACCATCAGTATATAATTTGGCAAGAGTATTGAAAGTATATGGTAGTGTTTTATTCCTTTGTTTGTTTGATTTAAAGGGAGCACCATAAAAAATTTCAAACAAACAATAAGTTTGAGTTTGAGTTTTATTTCATTTGTATGCCGCGCCTTTCCCTAAGGGGACCCAGGGCGGCTCACAACTCAAAGAAGGGAAAGGGGGATACAGACAGTTTAACAACAACACAAAACAAAACAATACATAGTTAAAAAGCGCAACAATCATACCATTCGAGATAGGGGCAGCGAATCTTTAGCCCCAGGCCTGTCGGAACAGCCAGGTTTTAAGGGCTTTGCGGAAGGCCTGGAGGGTGGTGAGGGTTCGAATCTCCACGGGAAGTTCGTTCCAGAGGGTCGGAGCAGCCACAGAGAAGGCTCTCCTCCGGGTAGTCGCCAGTCGACACTGGCCGGCGGATGGAATTCGGAGGAGGCCTAATCTGTGGGATCTAATCGGTCTAGTGGAGGTAATTGGCAGCAGGCGGTCTCTCAAGTACCCAGGTCCAATACCATGAAGGGCTTTATAAGTGACTAGTGCCTTGAAATAGAATCGTGAACAATGTTTGACCAATAAAACTACTAAAAAGTGTATTTATGTTACTGAAAAGTCATGAATTTTGCTTGAAGAAACACTAACATTCTGCCATCCCCAAGTACCAGGTATGAGGTAAATATGCTAAAAAGCTAATTGAGTTCAGTGAGATTTTTCTTATACAGCCAAAAAATATGTATTCACAAAGAAAAGTAGTAATAGCAGGCTTGGGAAAACGGTGTTTAGAGAAGTACTCAAAAGAGTTGGAGGAGGATACCTGTAAGTTCCTACGTGAAATAGGACATGCTCAGTGATTTTCATAAGAAGGGACAATAAAACTGCAGGGAAGAATGGGAACAGACTATAACAAACCAGAAAAATATTGGAATACTAGCTTAGAGAAGTCCAAGGGGAAAATTGGGATCTTCATATTATAGACAGATTCCAATTTGCAGTCGCTAAATGTAAAATAAGCAAAAATAATTTTGGCTCTGTTCACATCTAAATGACAAGTTTCTTTTTTATACTGAGACAGCAATGTAAAAAATCCTATAAAAATCAATTTCAAAAACATAACTCCTAAATTTAAGGGCATAATTCCAGAGATGGGCTTTGTCAAGTACTCTAAATCTGAGTTATGTTTTTCCACATTTTGAGGGGGAAACAAAATGATGAATGTTCAATGAGCAGTTTGGCTGTGTACCATAGTCTACTTCACTCTCAATCAGTGGTGGGATTCAGCCAGTTCGCACCTATTCAGGAGAACCGGTTGTTAACTTTCTAAGCAGTTCAGAGAACCGATTGTTGGAAGAAATCTCCTTTTGTTTTTTCCCCACTTTACAGGGCTAATCCTGTAAGGAAGGCAGGAAGGAAACGTTCTGGTGTTGTTTCTAGCTTAACCTTTATTGCCCTGCTTACAGAAACTGCCTCTCCAGTTAACCCTTATTACCATTGTAACAGCTAAGGTGAAGCGCCCATCGATCTGAGTGACATTGACTTGGCTACGGCCACATGATCACATGACCACCGAGCCCCGCCTACCCAGCTGGTCATTAGGGCAGAGAACTGGTTGGTAAATTATTTGAAACCCACCACTGCTCTCAATGAATATAAAATGTTAAGTTGGTTCCAGGCTTCTCCAGGAAAGTGTACAGGAAAGGAAAATTACTGATAAATGTTGCATTTGGCCGGAATTAATTTATTATCAAATATAAATGACTTAATAAGAAAATTCACACGAGAAACACTTTGAGCCCCCAGATATTCAATGAAAGCAGCAAAAGAACTGGAGCCCCCGCAATGCCTTTGACTTATTCAGGCATGTAATTAAAGAAAAGCAGTATTTGCAGCTTTGGAATTTTTAACCTACATGCAATGACATTTTTAACCTATATGCAATTTTTAACCTACATGCAATGAAAATATCTTAGGTGCTAATTTATTTCTGACTTCTTGGGATCTTAAATTAGGCCTCCAACATGACATACTCCTTTGTATATAAATGTGCTACTTGCTCATTATCCTTCTTGAGAGTAGCTCATTTCTTTTGGTTAAACTTAAACTGTAGGCATATGTCAAAGAGAAGCAACTTTTGGTAAGGATGAGTTCCATTGGAGCCATTAAGCCAGCTGCTTTGAAATAAGATCCAAACTAGAAAACCAACAAGCTTTTAGATGCATTTTTCACAGTGAACAGCTTGACTTTTAATAAGGACGTAAAGTGATCAGTGATTTTTAAAAGAAAATGTAAAACTATTTTTAGATTCCAATGGAAGATAGCAATAGCAGTTAGACTTATATACCGCTTCATAGGGCTTCCAGCCCTCTCTAAGCAGTTTACAGAGTCAGCATATTGCCCCCACAGTCTGGGTCTTCATTTCACCCACCTTGGAAGGATGGAAGGCTGGGTCAATCCTGAGCCGGTGAGATTTTAACAGCCGAACTGCAGAACTGCAGTCAGCTGAAGTAGCCTGCAGTGCTGCATTTAACCACTGCGCCACCTTGGCTCTTCATGAAGAGAATATTGGTATCTCAGGGTTAAATTGTATGATCGCTGGGGCTCTATTCTGATATCACCCCTTTCAAGATTCATAGCAGAGACTGCTATGCAACACCTACAATCTATAGCACTCCCATGCAAACCACCCAAAATATGGATCCAGAGCATAGATGACACGTTCAACGTAATAAAAAAGGATCAACTACAGAACATACACAGAACTATCAACATTTTCAAGGAGGAGCCAATGTCGCAATGATACGGAAGCAGGGTCTCGATGCCCCGAGACCACTGCTGATACTTTTGCCGCTGGATGGTCCAATCGGACTTAAACCATCCCACAGAGACGGTGAACAGGAAAACTACGTCTTGCTGATCTCAGGGACACTGCAAAGTCCCTGATCGATCCGAGAGAAGTTCTTCAAGCCGGCGACAAAAAGTTCAGCCCCAGGCTGAAGAAGTTAGGACGGCTCCGGAATGGAAGGGAAGCAAAAAGAGAAAGTGTGTCCCTCTGATGAGGAAACTTTCCTGTTTTGGAAAAGACTGCCCAATTTTTTTAAAAAAATATTAAATTAAATCCGAAAGCAGAAGAAAACAAGCAGCAAAATTAACCTATATTGGATTGCTTTGGATAGTGTTTCTTTTTATTTGTAATTCTACTTTGTGGATTGAAGTGCTGACAACTTTTTTTTTCTTTTTAAAGTTAATGGATCAGGGTTTTTTTTTCTATTTTTTATTTTTTAATCTATGGATTAAAGTCTTCCTCTTTATTTCAACAAGGACTTTTATTTCTTGCTATTTATTCCATTTAAGAACTTTGTTTCTTTTAAGTTTGAAATAACATTAGATAGTGGGAAGCAATACTGCCACTCGGAGGCTGGAGGCTTGAGTTTTTGAAATAATGCACCTTCCCTTTTCCTTTTGATCTCACTGACTTTGTATCTCGAGGCACTGCAACTTGTTTAAAGAAAGTGATAAGAAGCAAGGGCGTGAATTGTTTATACAGGTGCACTTTGAGAGTCTTACTGGCAGTGAGAGAGAAAAAGAAACAGAACCTTCTTTTTTGAAGATCATAAATGAATTTGTGTTTAAGCTAATTTAATATAAGAAGCCTTGAAAGACAGAGTGGCAGTATCTACCAGCTTGCCAAAATGACAAAATATTCAAAAGAAACATTAAATTTGCAAAATATCCTGGCCAGAATTCAAATTTTATTAGAAGTAACAGAGAGAATTGAGAAGAAGATGGAAAAATTAGAGTTTATAACAGCAAAAAATGATGGGTTCGGAGTCCCAAAAATTGAAGGGGACAATGATTACAAAGACAAGACAACTGATTACTTTACCAGTGGAGTTAACGTGGTTGAAAGTGGGAAAAGGGGAGTATGAAGAAGTGAATTAGATCGACAGGAACTCTACCCCGGATTTCAAGGCATGGAAGAAGAAAAAGGAAAAAAATGATGGATTTAAGGAGAGAAAACTTCTCAGAAGTACGATTGACAACCAAAGTTAAGCTGATTAAAATAGCAGATGGAGGGTATCGAGATAACTTAAGTGATGCTACAAGCAACAAGGTGCAGAGAGAAGTCCACAAACTTTTGTTACAAAGAAATAAATAGAAGATCAATTTCACAAATAACAAAAGAAATAAGACTGTATTATTATTGGAAGGATACAGGCTGATATTTGAAAGTTGATAGTTAATTTTAGTAATTAGTGATTAATAATTTAGTAATCTCTAGAGTGCTATGTTAAATAAGTAATTGATAAGGATAATAAGGTGTTGATTTGATGAGAGGAAATTTGATATAATTAGCGAATGAATTTTTGTTAATAAATAATAACAATAACAATGAAATGACAAGTGATATAGTTAACAGTGTGTGTGTGTGGTGTGTGTGGTGTGTGTACTGGTTTAATAAAAGGAATTGGGATATAAATTGTAAACAGCGATTTGGAAAGGAGGATTAGAAATTTTGTTATCAAACATAATTAATTCTTACTTAGAACATGTTATAAAGGTGTAATGCTATTGGATGATATTAGAAATAATGAATGAAATGTCATTATGTGGTTGTGTTTTTAATTTTGGATTATTTCATACAAAAGGATGTTAAAACTATTATAGTCAAATGAGAATTGTGGGATGTTGATAGTAAGATATATAAAGATTTTTGATTTAAAATATACAATGTGATATGAACTATAAGTAATGACTGTGGAAGAGATGCACGAAAGTTATTTGTAACCAATCGACACACTTCTACAATATGTAACGAAAGAAGATTTTTGTGTGTGTTGTGTTTGCTTAAGCAAAAATAAAAAAAATCTTCTTTTTTTTTTTTTAAAGAAGAACTATCAACATTTTCCAAGGAATAAAATTCACCAAGGGAGAAGAAAACAACACTCTACCTTTCCTGGATATCCTTACAAAAAGAGGTAGTAATAGCAAATTAGAAAAAGAAGCCTATCGTAAAACTTCCCACACAATTAAGTGATCCACTACCAAAGTAGCAACTCATCCTCCCACGAGAAGCTGTATAAGAACACTATTTAGAAGTACACAAACACATTTCAGCTAGCCTCTGTATCAGAAAAAGGAAGCAGATCATCTATTCCTCATCTTCTAGCAAAATTGATACTCTTAACTGTACTATAACTATTTATAGTGTGTGTGTGTGTGTGTGTGTGTGTGTGTGTGTGCGTGTGTGTGTATCAACTAGGAAAATGTGAGCATTCTAGACCAAACCAAATCCAAAAATGCCATAGAATTCCTGGAAGCCTGGTATTAAGACAAATCAGCCATCAACAGACATGTGGAGATAAACAATAGCTACATACCATTCAAATTTTATAAGTTTACAGATGTTAATGAAATTATGCTAATTGTGTTTTATTTATCTAAGTCAGTAATGGCTAACCTTTTTGTCATTGTGTGCCGACAGTGCCTGCACCCATAATGCAAGTCTCATGTGACCCTTGTGTGCCCTGCCTTCCACACATGTGCACACAAACTACTGTGCTTCGCCCCCGTTCATGCGCATGCAAACACCCCCGTGCCCCGTTTTGGGCCTAGTAGGCCTCCCTGCAGCCTCCTGGGAGCAAAATGTGCTGCATCCCCCATGCTCCCTGTGCATTCATGCACACACTACCTCTGTACATGCACGCATGACCTCTCTGCGTGCACGCACAACCTATGTGCATGCGTGCATGGTCCCCTGTGCATGCACATGCACCTCCCACATGCGCCCCACCCCCATGCATGTGTGGCAGAGACCCAAAAATCAGCTGGACGGTGGGAGGCATGTGTGCGTGGAGCTGAGCTTGGGTGATGGCTCCCGTGTCCGCAGAGAAATCTGAGTTAAAACGTAATCCTATATATATATAATTTTTCTATGTTCTGTCATAAAAGCCTCTCGTACTGAAATCATCTACTTTTAACTTCCTACTGTAACTTTTAAGATTTGTACTGAATTTTAGAAACTTTTATAAATGTTAGAAATTGTTAGTGACGCTCAAAAATGTTTACCAAATAATGAATAAGGTTTATAATGTCTCCTCTCTTCCTTCTTTTCTTCTTTCCTTCTTTCCTTCCTTTTTCTTTTTGGGTTTTTTAATGAAGCAGAAAAATTCAGTATGCTTATAGGTTGCAAAAAAATATAACCCTGATTTGATTTTGTAAGAAATTAAGTCCTTGAAGAAGTTCTCCTCTACTGACTTCAACTACTTCTACTGACATTTATGTCTTTTCCAGGCATAATGTGACAATGTTACAGATGATGGGACCTTGTCGGATAATAAATAAGCCCCCTTTCCCATCTGATATGCCACCAATTTCACATTCCTATACTGAACTCCTTAGGTTTTCCAAACGTTTCATTACCCAGCATTCTTCAACTACTCTGGTACTTTAACTGTCTCCATGAAAAAAATACTGTTTCAACTGACAGAGTGAATAGGAAGCATCACATTGGGAAGGCTTGTTCCCACACACAGTATTTTTATTATTTTATTTCATTTATTATTTTAATATTATTTTATTCTGCTATTATTTTATTTTTACCTTGCCTTTATTCTTTTTACAAATAACTCAAGGTAGTCAACTGTTGTGGCCCAGCAGGAGCCATTGGAGCTGCCACCAGACTCCGACAGTGAGGGGCCCGATGAGTCGGCTATGGAGGATGTGGAGGACCCTGGGCAGGGTTCCGACTCCGAGCAGGGTGCAGAGAGGCTGGTTGGCCACCAGGAGGCACCTGAGCGTTAGACCAGTGGGGAGGAGACAAGGGAGAGTGAGCTGGACGCCAGCAGTGAGTTGTTCCTGGATGCCCGGCACCGAAGAGCTAATAGGCATCAGGAACAGTTGCGCAAGTACAGGACGTAATTGCACTCAGCTGGTGGTCATTAGGCTCCTCTCCAGACTATAAAAGGACTGCTTGTGCACACACCCCTCTTGCAGAAGTCAATGCAGGAACTAATGTCGGAGAACATTATTGTGAGCTTGGCAGGCTGGATTGCTGTCACGGCTTATCTTTGCTGGATTACTGCCCAAGTTTGACTGTGCCGGTTTGCTGCCAAGGGCCTGTCTGTCTGTTAATTAAATGCCGTAACTTATCTTTGACTCGAAGTGTGTGTTGGTGTGGGACGAGGGGGGTCCGAACAGTGAACATAAGTCACCCAGCTGGCTTATATATGTAGCTAAGGGAGGAATTCAGGGTCTTCCACTTTCTAGCCTGCTGCCTTAACCACTAGACCAAACTGGGTCATCCTCCCCTCCCCCCACCAACATAATATGCAACGGACATGCATGCTGAAATCAGCTGCCGAATTAATAAATGATTAACTTGTAACATCCTTTGTTGTTTTGTGACTGATTATGTACCAACAAGTCACTGTCAATTTCTAATGATCATATAGATTTTTTTTTTCCCCTATGATGGTCTGTCCTTAACGTCTTCTTTAAAATTTCCCCACAGTGCATTTATCACAGTGGTGGGATTCAAATAATTTACCAACCAGTTCTCTGCCCTAATGACCAGCTGGGTAGGCGGGGCTCAGTGGTCATGTGATCATGTGGGTGTGGCCAAGTCAATGTCACTCAGGTCGATGGGCACTTCGCCTTAGCTGTTACAATGTAATAAGGGCAGTTTCTGTAAGCAGGTCAATAAAGATTAGGCTAGAAACAACACCAGAATGTTTCCTTCCTGCCTTCCTTACAGGATTAGCCCTGTAAAGTGGGGAAAAAACAAAAGGAGATTTCTTCCAACAACCGGTTCTCTGAACTGCTTAGCAAGTTAACAACCGGTTCTCCCGAATAGTTGCAAACTGGCTGAATCCCACCACTGATTTATCATGACTGTAAATGAATCAATTGACTTTGCTGCTGATCATCCTTTTCTTCTCTTCCTTCCTTCCACTTTTCCAAGCATTAGAGTTTCCAGGCCCTAGAGAGCTGGATCTTTGCATAACATGTCTAAAGTAAGATAATTTGAGGCAACAGTATTGGATGGTTTCTCCCCATTCTATCGTAACCAAATGTTGAGGAAACTGTGTAAGGAAAACATTAAGTTTTAATATTCAGGAAAAAAGAAAAGAGAAGGATTCACAATTTCTATTCCAGTTTCTTTTCACATTTTAATGAGGAAATCCTTAACCAAGCCCCAGTTCTTCTAGAGTCTTATTATAGAAGCACTAAATATGTTTCTTTGTTTTTAGCAAGAAAAGAGATATTATAATTAATGCAATATCCCTGAGGAAAAAGAAAGCAGTTCCACAAAAAAATTTAATAATAGCCACTTAAAATTATGAGTAAGGAATGTACCAAAATCAGCTGAAAAGTCAGTGAAGAAGCTAAACCTTTAGAAGCTTAGTTCAACTAAGATGTTTACATTTATTTTGTTATATTAAACAGTAATGCATAGCAACCTTCAAAAGGGGGATTTTGAAAGAAATGGGTGGGGCTTCATATAGCCAGAAATGTTTAAAAAAAATCACCATATGAACATAGAGAAAGAGTTCCCATATAGAATATGAATTATTGTATACCTTTTCTATGGAACAGATAGTAAAGAATATAGTTAGATAGGCAAATTATTATTTATAATACAAAAGAAAGTCAGTTGTTCCTGTAATTGATCCACACACTGATTGATGGATTCAGAAACCAGTCATAGCAGGGTGTTCTGACCCCCTCCTCCGTCCAGTAACGAATGCCGAGACAAGCTTAACTGGAATTTCACAGCACTTTATTAGCAAGAAACCAAAACCTCGGTGGCTGAAAGCCAAGCATAACAAACAGATAAGAATCTTGGCAGCAACTCAGACTTCGACAGATAACAGCTTCTCCAGCATTAGGAATGACGTTGAATCCTGCAAAACCAGGCTCCTCCCAGTCTCTCTTTAAATACTATCTTGAGAGGAGCCTAATTACAATCACCTGGGTCCAATTATCTTTGTAACTGCGTAGCTGCTCTGTACGTCGATCTGCCCGGCGTTGCCAAGCATCCAGGACCACCTCCCTTGTCTCCTCATAACTACTCCAAGGTATGATGTCAGGAGCACACTCCCTTCGGCTCTCACCGCTGCTCCATGCCTCAGGTGCCTCTTGGTGGCCAACCAGCCTCTCTGCGCCCTGCTCGGAGTCGGAACCCTGTACAGGGTCCCCCACCTCTTTTAGAGCCAACTCATAAGGCCCCTCGCTGGTGGAGTCTGTTTGCAGCTCCAACGGCTCTTGCTGGGCCACAACAGCAGAGTATCCAAAATGTCTGTCTGCCAGAGTTTATTGCTTTTCATACAGTTTTAACAAGCAGCAAAGAGTATATAGCAACAGCATCGTTATTGGCGTATTCTCCTTGTTAATCTTTAAGAACATCCCAGCCAAGGTAGAGTATTGCATATCTTGATGGTTCCTGGTGATGCTTGGTGGTGCTAATTAGGGGAGCTCATAGACATTTGTGGTAATCAGGTACTGAGGCGTGGCAGTTTGCTCCGCACGGCCTCTACGTAACTTTTATATGACCTCTATGTCTACATCTCACTCTTTTCTTTGTTGTTAGACAAGGTATCGCAAGATGGGGTTAGTGAAAGGGTCATAATCAGGAGAGGAACATCCTTGCAGTTGCTTATACAGGGCATATACCTGACCCTGAGGCAGCGTGGGAGGGGTTTAGGGCGAAAAGCTGTGATACATATATTGCAAAAGGAAGGAAGACACTGAACAAAATAGCAATCAAAATAGCACAAATGATGACTAAATAACATAGGGACATTTCCCAATAAACCTTTGGGCAATCAAGTCCAAAGGCTTTCCCGCCAAGATCCTAAAGTATCAGTTTTCAAATCAGAGGCCAAATTGTGTAAAATATTGAGCTGGTGCTGGATGGTTCATGATTCATCTGAAAGGTTGAAACAACACATTCCTTCAAAACTTTCACGACCCAAATGCTGGCGCAGAAGCAAATAATCAATAGCAGTGCGATTTTGCAAAATAGCCTTTCGCAAAGCTTGCAAATTGTGGTTAATTGCCGAAATAGCTGAAGACGTAGAATTAATTGTTTTTTGCCAAATTACACGCAACAGTGTTATTGTTAAGATGAGTGCGAGCAGCAAGCACTGGTACACCCACTATAGATATAGCTAATGCTACGTATTCTGCTTTATTAAGTTAAGCTGTCGCAGAGTCACAAGTGCTATCTAGTGTGACTCCACGTTTGAGTGAAATCAGTTGATTTTTTTAAAAATAAATTCTTAAAGAAAAGGGTTTTCCTAGATTATTTTGAATGTGAGGGAGAAATGCTAAGAATTAGACTGGACCCTGGTATGGTATGTTGCATTATGCTATTATCCTGGTACAGGGACGTGCAGTCACTAGAGGCAGGGGAGGCGGGGCCTCACCAGTCATGAGGAAAAGGAAAGAATTTTAAAGAATTTTTTAAAAATAATTAAAGCCAAGGTAGTTGCTACCAGACTCCAAGTCACAGTGACTTGGAGTCTGCTTAGTGTTAACTATAGGAGGAGGCGAGAGAACTATGGGCCTCCTTTGCATAAGGAATTTTTCGCCTTTTAAAAATTAAGCAAGGGTTAAAAAGCGAAAAATTTCATATGCAAAGGAGGCACTGATTCTCCCGCCTCCTGATCAGGGAGCAGCAAATTATGCCTCTTTGCAGTTATTGTCTTGCTGTAAGCAGAACAATAAAGATTAAGGCAGAAACAACTCCAGAATGTTTCCTTCCTGCTTTCCTTACAGGATTAGCCCTGTAAAGCGGGAAAAAACCAAAAGAAAATTTCTTCCAACAACCAGTTCTCTGAACCTCTTAGAACGTTAAGAACCGGTTCTCCCGAATAAGTGCGAACTGGATGAATCCCATCACTGACACACATAATCCAGGCAGTGCATGAAACCACACATACCCCCCGGTCCATTAAAAAACTTCCTTCCATGGAACTTGTTCGTGGCACTCAAAAGGTTGCGGGGGGGGGGGGATCGCTGCACTAAAGGATATCAGTAGCAAAAGAAAGAATGTTTGATTCACTATGTACAGTAATAATGGAATCTAGTCTCACTTAAGTGATAATATAATTTGTTTGAAAATAACATCAATTGATTTCCTTCCAAAGTAATAGATGCCAAAGCCTAACCAATTTTACACATCTTGAGGGTGCCCTTGGGCAATGCTGTATTAAGAAATTTACTACTTTAACTCCGGTACAGCTAAGGAAGACTTAAACCTATTCCACTCATGTCCTGGGGATGAATTGAAGGCAATGTCACGGGGACAAAACAGAAAAAAAAATGTCTATTATTGGATGCAAATAAAGACAGTCTTTAGGAAGCACAAAATTATCTATTAAAAATCGACTAAAGAAACATAATTTACATAAACCACTGCGGTACATCACAAATTAGATACATCATAATTTCTTATAAAATTTTTAAAGTTCTTTGGACATTAAAAACATGGAAGAATACAGTCTAGTAATATGATGATCCTAGAAAAGTTTTTCAAAGTGATCATTAAAAAATAGATGTTCAACTTCCCCTGGCTTTGCCAGAAGTCTATAAATTAGAATAATTTTGTGACCTGACAAATGCGCGCACGACAAAAGCGCGCCAACAAAAGCACGGTGAGAAAACCGCGAGTTCGAAATCGCGCCCACAACAGCGCGCCGACAAAAGCCAATTAGGTTAAGGTAAGGGTTAGGGTTAGGTAAGGGTTAGGGTTAGGGTTAGGGTTAGGGTTAGGGTTAGGGTTGGGGTTGGGGTTGGGGTTGGGGTTGGGGTTGGGGTTGGGGTTGGGGTTGGGGTTGGGGTTGGGGTTGGGGTTGGGGTTGGGGTTGGGGTTGGGGTTGGGGTTAGGGTTAGGGTTAGGGTTAAGGTAAGGGTTAGGGTTAGGGTTAGGGTTAGGGTTGGGGTTGGGGTTGGGGTTGGGGTTAGGGTTAGGGTTAGGGTTAGGGTTAGGGTTAGGGTTAGGGTTAGGGTTAGGGTTAGGGTTGGGGTTAGGGTTATTACCTTGTTTTCGCATTGTTTGTTGATGGCACGCTTTTGTCGACGTGCTATTGTCAGCGCACTGTTGTGGGCGCGATTTCGAGCTCCCTGTTTTCTCGCCACACTTTTGTCGGCACGCTTTTGTCGTGCGCACATTTGTCGGTGAACCGAATAATTTTAGTTGTCAGACTAGGAATGCCACTTTGTTCCTGTACAAAGAAGCACCTACTTCTCCATAGCAGATGCCAAGAATATTTAATATGTCTCCTCATTTAGAAATCAGTGATAATTGATCCTTGTAGTTCCTCTCTGCATTTGGGACTCAGTATTTGCATCCCCCCCTGACTGATGGAGCCGAATTAGGTGAGGTATTTAGCTCTATCCATTAGCAAACATTGTTTTTCTCTTTAGGCCAGCCATCATGCCATTTTGTTAACATTATGTTACGTGGGAGGCAAAATGACAGAATACAAGCTCCAGTGTAATTTAGCCTTTCAATCACTGTTGTAGCCTGCATGAACACACAGCTCCCGCCGCTAGCTTTCTAGTCTTCCTTAGCCCATTTCATTTCTTACTATTGTGCAGTGGATGATGATTTACTGCTGAACGATAAACTGTTTTCATCACAAGTTGCCCTGTAGAAATTTTCTTTTAATGTTTATATTTTTACTCTGTAAAATAACTGCCCCCCTTATAGTGAGGTTTTCCCTCTGGCCTAGTTGATAAGTTACCTTTCCTACCTTCATGCTTCACTTCATTTCCTGATCATAAATTATAGAACGTATAATAAACCTTCTCCTGTAACTTCCTAGCATTTCACTATCTTTGCTCATATAACTTTTACCAGGACCAACAAAACTGAGTAATTCAACTGTGAGACCTCAAAAAAAAATGACCTGTTGCCTCAAGTCATCTGCAAGCCATCGGAAGAATGGAAGGATCCAATTTTGTGGAACTAGTTTTATTGTATCTTCTTCTTTTTTTATTTTTCTGTAGGTTAGCTATTGTGATGTATTTTACTTGACTTCTCAGCCGAAAGCAGTTTGCCATTATCATTTCCTATTATAAACTTTGAGAAGCAGTCTAAATACATCAGGTTCCCCCTAAATGGAACTTTGGAGAGGTAGATAAAATCATGGCAACTGTCCAAATTTTCATTTCGATTGAAGGAGTTATTTGGATGAATGATGAAACATCTCAGTTTTAATAAACTTTGGTCAGGTTGCCATGATTTAACCTTTTTAGATACTTCTGTCCTGGGGACTAGCAATAGCACTTAGACTTATATACCACTTCATAGTGCTTTACAGCCCTCTCTAAGTGACTTACCGAGTCGGCACACGAGAACCCTACGATCTGGGTTCTCATTTTACCCACCTCAAAAGGATGGAAGGCTGAGTCAACCTTGAGCCAATGAGATTTGAACCGCCAAACTGCAGCTAGCAGTCAGTTGAAGTAGCCTGCAGTACTGCATTCTAACCACTGCACTATCTCGGCAGTCTTCATTTACATGTTGCTTTTTATTATGGGGAGAAACCCCTTGCAGTCTTTATGGTAAGAGTTGGTCCATTCCAATGATTCTCTGGCTCCCTGCCTACCCAAAATATTCATTTTGACTGAATAGCAATAGCAGTTAGACTTATATACCGCTTCATAGGGCTTTCAGCCCTCTCTAAGCGGTTTACAGAGTCAGCATATTGCCCCCAACAACAATCCGGGTCTTCATTTTACCCACCTCGGAAGGATGGAAGGCTGAGTCAACCCTGAGCTGGTGAGATTTGAACAGCCGAACTGCAGAACTGCAATCAGCTGAAGTAGCCTGCAGTGCTGCATTTAACCACTGCGCCACCTCGGCACCTTACTTAGATGAGTAACAAAATGTCTCAGTTTTAATAAATTTTGGTCCAGTTGCCATGATTTAACCTTTTTAGATACTTTTGGCCTGGAGACTGAGTCTTCATTTACATGTTTAGAGAAGTTGCTCTATTTGGTTTTCCCACCAAAATCAAGGAAGAGTAGCAAATATAATGTAGGTCTTCAACTGCTACATTTGATATCTGATTATCTGATTATCTGATTATTATTAATCAAAAGTCCGAATGGGGGCATCTTCAGTTTTGTTTATTTAAAATATTGGAAACATTTCTAATAAAAACATTCAAAGATAGGGTTGGTTCTTAATCGGCATTTAATTGCATCTTAATCGGCATTTAATTGCATCTTAAGCGGCATTTAATTGCATCTAACATTGTGTCTTAATAAGAATTTTTTTTCCGCTATGGTTTTGTAGAGATATTCCTCCTCAGTGTTTTTTGCAAGCTTAGCAACTTCCAGCGGAATGGAATTCCAAAGTTTTCTGCCCATAGACTTGACCCTTCTGATACGTCCACAGATTCGTTGAGAAAGCTCATCTATTCCTAAATATGAATATGACAAAAAGCGGCTGACATAATATGTGTGAGAAGACCATTAGAAATACAATATAGCGATGTAGGCTTTCACAGTTGGCATCAATGGTCTTTCCTGTTGAAAGATCATGGTTTAGTTTTCTTTTTTTCCTGACATTTCACCAGCAGTTATGATTGATATCTTCAGAGGCAGAGCGATCTGCTTTATGGTATATCTCTTGAGACCTCAGAAGCCATTGAACCTGGTGGGACTGGTGGTTTCATGTACGTGAACCTAGAAAGCTGATCTCTGATCCAGGACTTCAAGAAAGCGGGTTGAAAAAGGTGATATTTCCATCAAACCAGCATCTCAGCTAGTCTGAAAAATTAGCCGTTATGAGATTCAGTACTTCTGGCGAGGACAAATAATAAATACATTGCAGAATGTGATTTGACATTGTCCGTCAGTTTTCCCCCCAATAGTAGTGATATTTAACTAGGTAGCTTTCCAAGAAGTGGCTAACTTCAAAATATTTTAGCAATATTGGAGACATCCGTAGCTTCATTCTCAAATACATGACCTAAGTAACGTTCCCTTTCTCATCCTATTTCCAACTCTTTGATCTATACAAGTTCGCTGTGACTCCAAACATTTGCCCCCAAATACTTGTAGATGAGATGTTGATCTCCTATTTGATTAAGGGAGAAAGAGAATGGAAGCCAGTCTGGTCTAGTGGTTACAGCATCAGGCTAGAATTCAGGAGACTGTGGGTTCTAATCCCGCTTTAGGCATGAAAACCAGCTGATGACTTTGAGCAAGTCACTCTCTCTAATCCCAACCCACCTCATAGGGTTGTTGTGTCGAAAACAGGAGGAGGAAGTATGATGCATGATTGCCCTGAGTTACTTATACAATAATCAATGTGGGATAAAAAATGAATAATGAATAAAATCCCACTGAGCAACAATACACCAGTTACTAGAACGTTTTATCTTAAAATGTTAGACTGACACCCTCGAATGTTTAAAAGAGGATATTGTTTTGTATGCGAGATCCTTCTATACAGTAATATTTTACTTTTGAAACCACTCAACTCCAGCACAACTCTGAGAGACTAAACAAAGAGAACTCAAAAGAAATAATATATACAAAAGAAAATACAACAAACTATTAACTTCTCTTTTTCACTGTAATCACTCTAATTAGCATTCTTCTAAGCCTGATCTCAGCCCATATGCCATAGTCCTGTTATAGATAAGTACCAAGATTTTATATTCACTAAAAGAAGGAAGAAAAAAAATGGTATGGCATAGTTCATATCATTCCTAAAAAACTAAATAAGAAGCAGGGCAATAGACTGCTCCATTTGAAATCTTTTTTTATATATAAAAAATTTATTTTTATTACATAGACAACACATACACACAACAAAAACAAAAACAAAAAAACACACACAAAAAAACCCATTATCACATACAGCATGTCGTTTGGTTACAGGTGTTTTAACATTTATCATTCTTATACATTTATTATTTCATTTAATAGGTTATAATATACAGTTTGGGTTGCTTTGTTTACCATCCCTTCCTCTTGTTGTAACACCACCTTATTTTCCCTTTCTTTTCTCCCTCCCTCCCTTCTCTACTTTCTTCCTTCCTCCTCTCCTTTCCCTTCCTTTTTCCTGTACCTTTCTCCTATTCCTGCTCTTCCTCTTCCCCTTCCTACCCTCTCTCCTCCTCTTTCTCTCCATTCTCCTCTCCTTACCTCTTTCTTTTCACCCTCTCTCCCTTCTCTACTTTCTTCCTTCCTCCTCTCCTTTCCCTTCCTTCTTCCTGTACCTTTCTCCTACTCCTGCTCTTCCCCTTCCTACCCTCTCTCCTCCTCTTTCTCTCCTTTCCATCCTCCTCTCCTTACCTCTTTCTTTTCACCCTCTCTCCCTTCTCTACTTTCTTCCTTCCTCCTCTCCTTCCCCTTCCTTCTTCCTTTACCTCTCCTTTGCTCCTGCTCTTCCTCTTTCCCTTCCTACCCTCTCTCCTTCCTTTTCTCTCCCTTCCATCCTCCTTTCCCTTTCCTTTCTCCCTCCCTTCCCTACTTTCTTCCTCCTCTCCTTCCCCTTCCTTCTTCCCGTACCTTTCTCCTACTCCTGCTCTTCCTCTTCCCCTTCCTACCCTCTCTCCTCCTCTTTCTCTCCTTTCCATCGTCCTCTCCTTACCTCTTTCTTTCCACCCTCTCTCCCTTCTCTACTTCCTTCCTCCTCTCCTTCCCCTTCCTTCTTCCCTTACCTCTCCTTTGCTCCTGCTCTTCCTCTTTCCCTTCCTACCCTCTCTCCTTCCTTTTCTCTCCCTTCCATCCTCCTTTCCTTTCCCTTTCTCCCTCCCTCCATTCTCTACTTTCTTCCTTCCTGCTCTCCCTTCCCTTCCTTCTTCCCGTACTTTCTCCTACTCCTGCTCTTCCTCTTCCCCTTCCTACCCTCTCTCCTCCTCTTTCTCTCCTTTCCATCCTCCTCTCCTTACCTCTTCCTTCTTCATTTGAATTCTTATTTAACCAGATGGAGACATTGTCTTTGCAAAGATGTTAGCACTGTCCATCATCTGAAGAGAAGTCTTTTCATATTCTTCCTCTTATAATTCAACAAACAGAACTGGGAACTAATTGTGAGCACCATGTATGCATCATGAAGTTGTTTTTACGCAATTAATATGTGTTTCAATCAAGACCAAAGATACTATGCCCCTAATGTAATTTGCTCTGGAAAAGCTTTGTCAATTCCATCCAATCCTCAGACTTATTTAAAGGAAGTTTGAAGAGGACAACTAAAAGATTAATTGGGCAATAGAGGGCTCTCACTGAATTGATTTTTTTAATAGATTGGACATATCATGTTATATTTCCAATGTAGTTCAATACTACAAAACTATCCTTTTTAGAAAAAAAGTTTACTAAATTGAAGAAAACACTTGTAGACATTCCACTTAGATGTTCCCCACTGGTCTTTTTCATAGGAAAAATGTCTTGGTTTTCAAACTGCTTTTATTAGTGGCAAACTGAAAGGGAAGGGTTACAGATATCTTCCCTAAACCTGGTCTGTTGTCAAATAGGGATTCATCAGATAGGTAATAACAGAACTAATCTGGGTTAATTGTTGCTATTGGTTGGTATTTCTCATCTGATATATGGTATATGTCATTTAAAAATTTTGTTATATCATTTTAATATTCTTTTTAAGTATTGTTAATTGCCCAAGAGACATGAATTTGAGATGCAAAGTCATACTAACTGAACAATACAATAAAATAACTAACATAGGTATTTCTCAGAGGTGGGTTCCTACCAGTTCGCACCTATTTGGTAGAACTGGTTCGTCAAATCTACCGAACAAGTTAGAAGAGGTTCCACCAGTGGACCCGGAAAGCAGGCCACACCTACAGAAGAGGTTCCAAAAATTTTTGAAACCCACCACTGGTCCTTGGATATGATTATTCTACACTATCATGCTCCTATTTATAAAACTCAGTGCCTCTGTGAAAGGTAAGGATGACTACTGCGTTTGTGGTGCAATCAGAACATTGCGTGTGTTGAAGTTGTTTTAACGCAAACCAAGGATGCCTTTTAAAAAACAAGTTTACATCATATTCTTATGCATGCCAGTGCTGTGTGTGAGGTAATTTAAGGTGGTTCTGACAAGTGTCGTCGGCATCTTCATATCTGGTCACATGGGCGGCAAGCCACTCCCATCCGGTCACATGGGCAGCAAGCCACTCCCACAAAGGAGGCCACACCCACAGAGTAGGTTCGAACAATTTTTGAAACCCACCACTGGTATTTCTATTGCTTGAGTATGTATTTTGGAAAAAATGGGGAAACACATACTGATAACATCCAAATTTGGTACATAATTCAAATCATATCAACATCTTTCAACTGTACTACTCTTCCCAAAACTATATAAACTAACCTATGTACATTAAACTGAAGTAGGGTAATTATGGGTCATGCTCATATGTCACAAATCATTTTATACTCCCAGTATATAGTGATTGACTTTATAAAAACTTCCTCTGGGATGTCAAATAAAGAAAAAAAAAAGTTAAATGCATCTCATCTCAGATCATGTGGATGTACTTAATATTTTTAGCTACTGTTACCAATTAATTTGCTCATTTGGGGTTTTCCACCTCTTCATTGCAAAATTCTTGCAGATAACTCATATCTGTATTACTAATAGTTGCAGATTGTGAGAAAAAATAGTGTAGATTGTGATTCATCATGAATCATGTCTATTTCTGTATGGAATGCAATGATGACATTCAAAAACTACCTGGGCATAATGTCAAAGTGACTATATAACCCCTCTGATTTCACTACAGGGGAATGACTCAAATTTTAATCATAGTTTTTTATCTAGCATTAGAGAAAACAGTACAAATTTGGAAGATGTTAGACTGGAAACATAATTCTCACCCTCCTTCAATTAAAAATGTGCATTACAAGTTAACCCTTGGTTTTCATTTGTAGAATTTGGGGACAGGATCATGGGCTAGTAGGAAATTATTATCAAGTTTTTAACTCATTTGAGGTGTGAGAGAATTTGGATCATCTAAAACTGTGGAATGGCAGAATATGCAGTTAAAATACTTCTGGTTTCACATTTTAGGGAAACCTACTAGTGGAAATTAAAATGATTGAAGGTACAATTTTATTGATAAAGTTTGATTAATAGTTTCTCTAAAATGTTTTTTATTACAATGGACATGAAATTCTTTTGTAAATATCAAAAGCTGGGGAAGGTTTGCAAGAAAAAGATTGTGGACGGATTTAATAAAGATATGCTTTCTTTTCATTATGATGATGATTATATATGCACAATACAATAGATAACCAAGACCATTTCATTGTTGAAACCTGTGGATTTTATGAAATAGGTTTTGTAAACCCTTTAGTTAATGTTTGTAAAATAGGATTGGATTCATTTCTGAATTCTTCAATAGTTCATACGGCACAACTCAATGGGGCCAGAGTCAGTATTCAGTGTCAATATGAAGTTGTATCAGAAATCTCTCATTTTGCCACCCATAGTCAGATATCTTCATGACAAAAAAAAAAAACTCTTGTCAATATTCCTCATTATTATTGGGAATGTTTTGTAAGTTACAAAAGGCATGCTAACATAGGACTATGTTACTAAGGGAAGTGCTATCATTTGCTTAAAATCAGAATGAGCATGAGGAAATGCTTGTGCTCCTATATGGGTGGGATAGCAGCAGTGGTGGGTTCTGGATCCCATTGCAACGGAGCCGGGTGTCCACCACATTAATGCATGCATATGCGTGCACACCAGAGGTGGGTTCCTACCAGTTCGCACCTATTCGGTAGAACCAGTTCATCAAATCTACCGAACCGGTTAGAAGAGGTTCCACCAGTGGACCCGGAAAGCAGGCCACACCTACAGAAGAGGTTCCAAAGTTTTTTGAAACCCACCACTGACAGACACACACACACACACACACACACACTGACAGAGAGAGAGAGAGAAAGAGAAAGAAAGAAATAAAGAAAAAAAAAGAAAAAAAGAAAAAGTGAGAGAGAGATGAAAGAAAAAAAGGAAAAAGGGACAGAGAGACAAAAGGAAGGAAAGAGAGCGAGAGAGAGAGAGAGAGAGAGAGAGAGAGAGAGAGAGAGAGAGAGAGAACACATGGCCAGCAAGCCACTCCCACCAGGTCACATGGCCAGCAAGCCACTCCCACAAAGGAGGCCACACCCACAGAGTAGGATCAAAAATTTTTTGAAACCCACCACTGATGCACACTTATGCAGCGTGCACATGAGTACTTACCACCCACGATGCTCTGCGACACTCTGTGATGCTCCAGCTGCTCGGTGGAGCATCGTGCAGGCTCTGTATGCTCCGTGCGCATGCGCAGAAGCCCCCCAAAACCTCAAATACCGGTAAGGAGTGCGGGCGGGTGGGCCCTCTGGAGCACTGTACCAGAACGGTATCTGGTGCTCCAAGTAGGCATTGGTACGCCCGTACCAGGGTGTATCGGTCGTAACCCACCACTGGATAGTAAGTACTTTTTCTATAGAAACACCACTCAGTTTTGAACACGAAAGACCCAAGAGGGTAGAAGGATGAAAAGACAAGTGTATTTCTCTCCCATATCTACACTTGTTCCTCTTTTTTCATTACTTTCAAAATCATTCATTCTGTATCAGATGGAGTAGGAGGTTTATATATCTATGGACCAATGCCAGATTCTTCCCTTGGAGGGAATGAAAGGACAGCTTGGTTGTCAAGAGATCGGGGAGATTATTTTTTTAATCAGAGATCAAGAAGCACTCAATTATACTGTGAAATAGATTAACAATGATACAATGAAAGACTGATACATATATGAGTTGAATACGTTAGAACTTTCTGTTTTAAAATGGATAAGGATAACAATGAATTTATGTATACTTGATAGAGGATTGGTGATATAATGTATAACCCTAAGAATATATTATAAAGATATCTTGTTGTTGATAAATAATTTTAATAACGGAAGTAATTAAAAATTGGTATATATATGAAGTGACTATTTAGAACACCTTGTTGAAAAATGAAGGAATAACATCTCTGTTTGAATGTATGATGTACAATAATGAACCTAAGCATACTCGATAGTTGATTGGTGGGATTATACCTAATTGAAAACAGTGATATACAAATCTAAATGGTTGGTAAATCTCTTTCATATCGCGATCTGTGACTATATAAAGGTATATTCTTATTAAACAATCAAGAATGCAAGGGAACTAGGCTTATTGAAAAAAAATATGAATTGCAATTGAATATACATTGTACAATGAAAGTGAGGTATTTGGTTATATTAGATGAAAAATCTGTGATTGTAAATGCAATTGAGAATATGGATGCAAAAACACTTGTAACCAAATGACATGCTGTATGTAATGGATGAGATCTTTTTTTATATTGTTTTTTTTTATGTTTAAAAATAAAAAAAAACAGATTGCAAAAAAAAAGGAAGCACTCATAGAAGAGATCAGATATAAAACAGAACCAAAGCGTCTATTTGTGATCAGATGTAAAGCAAGCTAAAGGAGAGTTAACACCAAACTCTGGTTTTAGCCTCATTCATGTTTTGTCAACCTTCGTGGGTAAACCGGGAAAGAGGATGATGAGTTAAATCTACTTAATTGTAAGGCTACATTAATAAAATATTACAAGTCTGAGAGTATAAATTGTTTGCTCAATTAGGACAGGTCCTTCCTTAATTTCTTTCTCTGGACTGTTAAGCGTGGGCTTCTGCCCCTCTTGTCTCATTGTTTCCTAGGCAATATCTGTTCTCCCCTTCCCTCAAGGTCACACATGCATTTCATTACATGTCCAATACAAACTGTTTACTGCAATTGATGATGCCAAGTTAAAAGTTATTCTTCTAGCCTTAAACCCATGATAACCTCAGTATTAATATACTGAAACACTCAATACTGCAGGCAATATATTTGGATTGCTCTATGCACAACAATAGCTAAAATACAGGAGGTTTAAGCAAGCAGGATTTGATATATTGTGATAATACCATCTAGGAACAAGAAGTACAGGATCTTATTGGGGAAAATGTTTTTGCTAGTTTAACTATAACTTAGACATATTCCCCTTTTTTTGCTCAAAATGACTACAATATAATTCAAACATTAAGAATGGGCATACTATCTGTTATGCTAGCCATGCTTCAGCTTTTATTTTCTTAATATTCCTCAGAAATTTCATTCCAGAAGTTTGTCGATTGGCATTTCACTTTTTAAAACATACAACAGGGACGTCCAGTCAGGGGAGGTTCTGTCATCATGAAAAGAAAAAACGTAAAAGGGAAAAGGCAAGAGCTGAGTTCAGGCTGAGCTAGTTGCTGCCAGAGTCACTGTGGATGACTCTGCTTAACTATTTAAAAAAGCTTCTAAAAAGCGCCCTCTACAGGAGGAGGCAGGAGAACAACATTCCTCATCTAGTCTGACTTTAGGCGTTCTATGATCACTCGAGCAGAGTTAAGCAAGGGTTAAAAGCTGGAACATTCCTGACATAGGTGAGGCTCGTCGTTCTCCTGCCTCCTCCTGTAGAGGGTGCTTTTTTAGAGGCTTTTTTAAACAATTAAGCAGAGTCATCCACAGTGACTCTGGCAGCAACTAGCTCAGCCAGACCTCAGCTCTTGCCTTTTTCCTTTTACATTTTTTTCGTTTCATGATGGTAGGCAAGAGCAGAGTAGAAATCCTCTCTGAAACAGCTGGAAAAGGTACATATGGGTTGGAGGGAGGAGGAGGAATTCAAACTTCATCTTCCTGGTGCAACTTTGTGGGGGGGGGAAAGAGAGGGAGGAAAGAGGGGAAGGGAGAAGAAAAAGAAAAAGAAAGAATGAAACTTATTTAGCAAAGGAGAAAAACAAATGCTGTCGCTTTAAATCGGAACTGAACATGCCTGGCTGTAGAATTCTGGGAGTTGAAGTCCACAAGTCTAAAAAAATTGCTGCCTCACCAGCCATAAACCTCACCGCACGTCACTGACATACAACCCATGCAAACTATCATAGGAAGTGCAGCATATATAAGAAAGCCATTTTATTTCATTTTGTTGCTTTGAGAATCATTTCTACAGCTCATTTATCATAGTTTTTTTTTTTTTTACAAAAAAATGGTTAAGTGACGCTTCACCCTGAATAACTTTATAAAAATCATTTTCAACAATTCTGAAATTTTTAAAGCACTTTTTAAGGGCAACACTTTCGATGTGTTTAATGATATTCATCAACATTTCAATGTCCTGAATCAACAAAGTATTTCCTTTTCTACTTATCTTTTTTCCCCTTTTGGTCCCTGTGTAATTAAGTAATAATTTATATTAAGTCTTTATTTGCACTTTTTATATTTTTAAATATACATTGTGCTGTTGTGTTCTGCTGTGCTCTGATCTCTTCTACAGTCAAAGCTGAGAAATTTGAAAACATTTCATCCTCCCTAACATCAGGAGGAAAAAAGAAGCTTCCTAAACATGTTTCTCTGCCACCTTTGTGGCACCATCTAAACTTCTTGAAGTTAACTCTTCATAAATATACAAAGACTAAAATTGATTGTAGATACTATAAAAGGAATTTCTTGTTCTGTTTTAGACAGGAAATATTTTAATCTCAGGACATTTTGAACAGTGGTGGGTTTCAAAAAAATTTGGAAGCTCTTCTGTAGGTGTGGCCTGCTTTTCAGGTCCACTGGTGGAACCTCTTCTAACCGATTCAGTAGATTTGACGAACCGGTTCTACCGAACTGGTGCAAACCGGTAGGAACCCACCTCTGATTTTGAATAAGAACAATAACTGCAAAATTCAGCTTTTTTATATTATTCTGCCTCAGAAAATAAACCAATAAATTTACACTCCAGAAAGAAAATCTGAACTCTGATGTACCCGTTCAATGTATTCTTATAAACACAAATGTATGGTTTAGTACTTTATATTGGTTATAACGCTGTGACGTTTGAAGAAAGAAATGGCAAGCTGAAGACAGCTCCGAGAAAAGCAAAATCAATTATCATGGCAGAATGAAGCACCATCAAGTAGACCAGCTCTTTGTAATTCCTCTCTGGACAAGGATAAGGCTTGCAATCACTCACAAGTACTATAGATAGTTGCTTCTCATGAGGACATCACAAGGCAGTAGAGGGAATAGCTAATTGGCGGCAATTATGATCAGTGCCTTCGAAAGGATAGTAAGTTTACACATCTCCTTTTCTAATCACATTCAGAAATTGCTTTTTAACTATTTTTCAGCACTTGGAAAACTTTGGGTTTACTGAATAACCTTGCCTTCAATCCTTAAGGGAAAAAAATTAAATTCAAGTTTAAGAATTAAAAAATTGAAACGAACATCAAAAGACTGCTTAACAATTTGTTTTCAGAAAATTGTAAATATCTTCAATCACACAATTGCAACTGCCATCTTAACTGCCTTTATTTTTTTCACCATACCCTGCAGAGACCCTGATTCCTTTCCAAAATAAACAGGTCTTATTCCAAAGTCTGATAGCCATTCAAAGACTATGCTTAAGTAAGTTCTCTTAAGCCAAACATGATTTAGTTGCACCCATAGAACCTCTCACCCCCCAAAAAACTTTTAAAATAACTTGAAAGAATCAAATCATATCTTTATTACCATCATAGACCAGCAACATTTCTTGAAGGGAATTTTACCCTTTAACTTGTAATGAGAGTAAGAGAATTTATTGAGTTCACAAGAAAATTATACATATTCCCATGATTTCCCTGGTTGATGAAGAACAATCTATTGATCCAGTTTGATTAAATTTTGATTAAAGGGGAATAGGCTCTCAGTCTACGATTGTGCGGCTTTGTCCTATCATACTTTGTAGAAAAGAGACTTAATACTAAGAAACGTCTCTGGAGCTAAAAGGGGAATTTAGTGTACAATAAATTGATCAGAAAAAAATGGAAGTGTTCTTTTCTCCTTCTGAAATAATATATCAGGCACATTTGTATTTTAAAGAGCAGGCTGTCCCTTGTCCTTGTGTGATAAGCTGTAAGTCACATCTGCGTTGTGGCTAGGCCACATTAGCATCTCTTTCCCTTCATATATTCCTAGTTGTCTCAGTGTCTTTTGATGTGTTGATAGGATCTGCTTCCTGCACAAAGGGATATTTTCTCCTTGTTTTTTAAGCCTTACTTGGCTGTAACCATTCCATCGTTTTTAACAAATTAATTGCAGAAACTTTATACCGTAGCATAATCACTTACTTGTTCTCAGTGGAGGGTTTCAAAAATTGTTCGAACCTACTCTGTGGGTGTGGCCTCCTTTGTGGGAGTGGCTTGCCGCCCGTGTGACCGGATGGGAGTGGCTTGCCGCCCATGTGACCGGATATGAAGATGCCGACGACACTTGTCAGAACCACCTTAAATTACCTCACACACAGCACTGGCATGCATAAGAATAGGATGTAAACTTGTTTTTTAAAAGGCATCTTTGGTTTGTGTTAAAACAACTTCAACACACGCAATGTTCTGATTGCACCACAAACGCAGTAGTCATCCTTACCTTTCACAGAGGCCCTGAGTTTTATAAATAGGAGCATGATAGTGTAGAACAATCATATCCAAGGACCAGTGGTGGGTTTCAAAATTTTTTGGAACCTCTTCTGTAGGCGTGGCCTGCTTTCCGGGTCCACTGGTGGAACCTCTTCTAACCGGTTCGGTAGATCTGACGAACCGGTTCTACCGAATACGTGCAAACTATATACTGCAACGTATTTTAAATAGTACAATATTTTTGGAATAGTATACTTGTGCCACTGCAGGGGCAAATTTGATTTGCAGTCTTAGTTATATTCAAGATTCTGAAGTTGAGTACAAAAGAATTGTGACATGTCCTTCCCTACCCCTTCCAGTAAAAGAATCCTTGCAGTAAAGCATGATTAAAATACATTTACAACTGCATTTTTTTCAGATACTAAAACATTTGATGGAAGGTTTCCCCCCAATGTCCAGTGAACCAACAGTCTTAGCAGGAGTTTTACATCCATTTTGTTAGTTTGAGAGATTCCATGCAGTGCTGCTAGAAAAACCTTTTAAAAGAAATTACCCAAAGGTTATGCTGTTAAATCAGGCCAGTCTAATCCAGCACTCTGCTCTGGTTATTCAGAATGGTGCATTTTATTTTATTTCCTTCCTTCCTTCCTTCCTTCCTTCCTTCCTTCCTTCCTTCCTTCCTTCCTTCCTTCCTTCCTTCCTTCCTTCCTTCCTTGTTTCTTTGTTTCTTTCTTTCTTTCTTTCTTTCTTTCTTTCTTTCTTTCTTTCTTTCTTTCTTCCCCCTCGCTGCTTAAAAACTTTTCTTTAATAACCTTATAACCCCCTTTATAAAAAAGCCATTCTTTTATCAACTAAGGGATTATATAGAACAGAGCAAATTCATCTGCCTCATATTCTCATTTTGCAGAATATTATGGTCATTTGGGACGTGCTTTATTCGCAGTCCGGCTGTATTGCCCTATGATTATTTCTCTTCATTTTCTCACAAAACATTAAGGGGAAAAGATTATGACCTTGGACAGGAATTTCGTTGAGGACAGGACTGCCATGGACTGTTCAAAACACATTCATTTACCAAAAGGCTAATTGGTGAGATTGACATACCATCCCCCATGCAAACATACATTTTCATCCCAATCTTCTCAACTTCTTTCCATCTTTTTTTCTAAGTAAGGGAAAGCCACATTTTCCTTTTCTAAGAATGTCTGCAAGCTTTAGGTAACCTCTTGGAGATAACAATGATGCTCAAGCACACCAATAAAGGAGAATACATATACACACACGCACACACACACACACACATCATATTGTATTTTCTTTTATGTTGTCTGGGTCAATGATGACCTATCATAAAGTTAAGTAAGTGTTCTACAGTACAAAGAATATCTTGAATGACAAATGCTTTTGAAATGTATTCTTTGAAAATGCTTTTATTTTCGGTTTTGATTGTTCGCGGTTTTGTATTCGTACTTTTTAGATTGGGCTTTGAGCCTGGATTCACATTCACCATAACCCAGCAGTGTTACACTTATCTTTTAGCATGTGTGTTTATTATCCTTGTAACATTTTATGGTGGATTTAGTTTTGGCTTCCCTTTTGCACTTTTCCTTGTCTTTTTCTGGGAATACGTCTACCATCCATCCTTCTCCCTTGTAGATCTCTTTTATCCCATGCTCTTATCCATGGTCCCAGTGGTGGGTTGCTTATCCCGTTCCAACCAGTTCGGTTGGAACGGGGCCGGCAGCGTCCTCGTGCACGTGCGCAGTTCACGCATGCGTCTTAGCGCCTGTGTGATGCTCCAGCTGCTCGCGGAGAATCGGCGCAGGCGCTGTATGTGCCATGCGCCTGTGTGGAAGCGCAGAAGCCTTCAAAGACGGGTAAGGAGCGTGGGCGGGCAGGTGGCCCCTTCACCGTTCCCGGAAGTTACTTACTTCCGGGTTCACCGACCAACCGGTTCGCGGGGACCGCCGCGAACTGGTTGAAACCCACCCCTGCATGGTCCCTTCATAATACCATAGAGGTGACCAATATTTTTAAGTCCAAAACTGACAATGCTCGTGCAAATACCATAAAGCAGCGGGGAGGTCTCCAAACTTGCAACTGTAAGACTTAATTTCAACGCAGTGGTTAAGTGTGCTGTACTGCAGCCACTTCAGCTGACTGTTATCTGCAGTTCGGCTGTTCAAATCTCACCAGCTCAGGGTTGACTCAGCCTTCCATCCTTCCGAGGTGGGTAAAATGAGGACCCGGATTGTTGATGGGGGCGATATGCTGACTCTGCAAACCGCTTAGAGAGGGCTGAAAGCCCTATGAAGCGGTATATAAGTCTAACTGCTATTGCTAACTACCAGAATTTTTAAGCTAGCATCGCTGGCTGAGGATTTCAACTCTTAAAGTTGTCCAAATTGAAAACCCCTGCCATAAAATGACAGCAGAATGCTGCTTTTAAAAAAGACAATATGGTAAAAGAAACATGATACATTTCAAAGCATTGCCGCAGTATTGCATAAATAAAAGCCTCACTGGCTACATGAACTCCAACCGTGGAAATTCCTGGGGTTTTTTTTTGCCAGCATATGCAGCGCTCAGCATTTTAATGGATCAACCCTTCGTTCTGGTTCTGAGGGGAAATTGTGCTAAATAGTGAACTTTCCAGCAACCTTAATTAGCAAAGTGCAGAATAATAGAAAACATTTTCCCAAATCAGAGCATTATGCGTTCTTCCCAATTAGTAGGGCAGTTATAAAAAAAAATACTTCATCTGCATCTAGGCTCCCTCACAGAGTTCTTTGATCCCTAGGCGATGTAAGGGGCTGTGCAACATAAATGGTTTACTAATTTATACATGCCTGATTTTTTTGTTGTTGTTGCTGACTAGGACTTCCCTCATTAATAGCTTCAAACTGAGGCAACGTAAAACCTGCTGAGCTTGAGACAGTTGACTGGATCGTGTAAAATCATTAATAAAATGGAAACAGCTTCCAGGAAGAACCCATTGCTAAAATAAATATCCTGTCCTTTATTTTTAAAAAAGGAATACATTACAGAGCAGAATTAGCAGATAAAATACAACCCCTTTCTCAGTGGTGGGTTTCAAAAATTGTTCGAACCTACTCTGTGGGTGTGGCCTTTGTGGGAGTGGCTTGACGCCCATTTGACCGGATGGGAGTGGCTTGCTGCTCATGTGACCGGATATGAAGATGCTGATGACACTTGTCAGAACCACTTTAAATTACCTCACACACAGCACTGGCATGCATAAGAGTATGATGTAAACTTGTTTTTTAAAAGGCATCTTTGGTTTGCGTTAAAACAACTTCAACACACGCAATGTTCTGATTGCACCACAAACGCAGTAGTCATCCTTACCTTTCACAGAGGCACTGAGTTTTATAAATAGAAGCATGATAGTGTAGAATAATCATATCCAAGGACCAATGGTAGGTTTCAAACAATTTTGCAACCTCTTCTGTAGGTGTGGCCTGCTTTCCAGGTCCACTGGTGGAACCTCTTCTAACCGGTTCGGTAGATTTGACAAACCGGTTCTACCGAATAGGTGCGAACTAGTAGGAACCCATCTCTGGTTTGAAGGCAGTGTCATGATGTAGGTTCGAACAATTTTTGAAACCCACCACTGTTTCAAACCTACAATCTTTTTAGTCCTCATCCAAGCAAGAACCAGGTTTGTCTGTCATTCGCTTTTGAACTCACCTAAATCGGTGCTGCCCATATATATGGTTACAGTGAAACAATCTCTGTAAACAAGTGCATTATTAACCCTTTATATTTAATTGTAGGCTAATGTTCATTATATAAAAAAATTGCTTGTTTAATACACAAGCACAACTGGATACTGAATACTAATGAAACAGAAAGTAAAGAAAGAAATAATATAGAGGAAGCCACAAGCTTGTGAGCAGACAGGTCACAGGACGTATTATAGAACTGGGTAGCATTTTGTCCTTTACCTCTGTTTTCTAGAAATCCACAAAGAGGAACTTTAAAAAAAAATCAAAATGGTGGCCACAACAATCCCTGTTGGATTGGGGATTGTGGGAAAGGCTGTGGGAAATCCAATGGCTCCTGATAACTTTTCTTTTAAACAAAAGAATATAATATTTAAGTAAAGTACTACTAAACAATGTTTAAATGAGATCCATGTTTGCTTCATATTCTGCACAAAAAGGATAACCAAGAAAGCCATTTCCCCAAATGTTTTTCAAGGAGGACTAGTTCATCTGATAATAAAGGAGGCTAAATTTGTTCCATGCATGAATGACCCTGATAGCTATATACAGTGAAATATATTCTGGTTCTGCTTTAGCGGTATCAGGTCATAATATCACTAGATTAAAAGGGCCTCCATTAAACTTTAAGTGATTTCACAAGCCGGGTCAAAATTTGGATGTACGATAAATGTCTCTTTCCATCTCTTTGACGGCATATGCCTGTCAAGACAATTTTCAGGAGGCTCCAGAGGGAAGTCTTATTCAATGAGGGGGGCCCAATTACAAAAAAGTCTCCTGAGTTGCTTAACTGACATCTAGCCTCACATGTTGTAAATGACAAGCTTAGAACAGGCTTGATTAGGGATTTAGCTGACTTTACTTGATGTTTTTTTTCCCTATTGCTGTTGTGCGCTCATATTTCTGTCTTTCCTGTGTTTAGCGGGTTTGTTGTCTTTCTGCCTACATTTGGATTGGCTAAATTTGGCAAGAAGGAGGGAGGGAGGGAAGGAGGTGTTAACTGTCACTGGTCCAATTGGAACAGAATAGTTAGGGGACCAACGTATGTATGTAAGTATGTATGTATGTATGTATGTATCTATGTATCTATGTATCCATGTATCTATCTATCTATCTATCTATCTATCTATCTATCTATCTATCTATCTATCCATCTATCCATCTATCATCTATCTATATCTATGTATCTCTCTCTCTCTCTCTCTCTCTCTCTCTCTCTATCTATCTATCTATCTATCTCTCTCTATATATATATATCTTAAGGCGGCGGTGGTGAGACCCCTCCTGAAGAAACCATCTTTGGATCCAGCCGTTTTAAACAACTATCATCCAGTCTCCAACCTCCCCTTCGTGGGGAAGGTTGTTGAGAAGGTGGTGGCCTTTCAGCTCCAGCGGTCCTTGGAGGAAGCTAGTTATCTTGATCCATTCCAGTCTGGCTTCAGGCCTGGCTACAGCACAGAAACCGCTTTGGTCGCATTGACCGATCATCTCTGGAGAGCCAGGGATGGAGGCCATGCCTCTATCCTGGTACTCCTGGACCTCTCTGCGGCTTTCGATACCATCGACCATGGTATCCTTCTGCGACGACTGTGGGAGGTGGGGGTGGGAGGCACTGTTCTATGGTGGTTCTCCTCTTACCTCTTGGACAGGTCGCAGTTGGTGTTAGTCGGAGGGCAGAGATCGACCCCTAGGCCCCTAATATATGGGGTGCCGCAGGGTTCGGTCCTGTCCCCCCTACTTTTTAATATCTACATGAAACCGCTGGGCGAGATCATTCGACGGCACGGGATAAAATACCACCAGTATGCGGACGATACACAGTTGTATCTGTCTGCCCCGTGCCAACTCAATGAAGCGATGGACGTGATGAGCCAGGGCCTTGAGGCTGTTAGAGACTGGATGGGGGTTAACAAGCTTGTGCTCAATCCGGATAAGACCGAGTGGCTGCTGTGCTTCCCTCCCACTAATTGGCCAAGTGTTCCATCTCTCAGGCTGGGGGGGTCAAATACTACGCCCCTCAGACAGGGTCCACAACTTGGGAGTCCTCCTGGACCCACAGCTGACTTTTGAACACCATTTGTCAGCTGTGACCAGGGGGGCATTTGCCCAGGTTCGCCTGGTGCACCAGTTGCATCCCTACCTGAACCGGGAGGCTCTCACAACAGTCACTCGTGCCCTTGTGACCTCTAGGCTGGAGTACTGCAATGTGCTCTACATGGGGCTGCCCTTGAAGAGTATTCGGCGACTTCAGCTAGTCCAGAATGCGGCCGCGCGAGCGATCGTGGGTGCACCTCGTTTCACCCACATAACACCTATCCTCCGCGAGCTGCACTGGCTACCTGTTGATCTCCGGGTACGCTTCAAGGTGCTAGTTGTCACCTACAAAGCCCTTCATGGTATTGGATCTGGGTACTTGAGAGACCGCCTACTGCCAATCACCTCCACTCGACCAATTAGATCCCACAGATTAGGCCTCCTCCGAGTTCCATCAACCAGTCAATGTCGACTGGCAACCATGCGGAGGAGAGCCTTCTCTGTGGCAGCTCCGACCCTATGGAACGAACTCCCCGTGGAGATTCGTACCCTCACAACCCTCCAGACATTCCGCATAGCCCTTAAAACCTGGCTGTCCCGACAGGCCTGGGGCCAAAGACCTTAACCCTGCCCGAATAGTATGAATGTTGTGCTTTTAATGATGTATTGTCATATATGTAACTTGGTTTGTCCTCCCCTCCCCCTGAACTGTGAGCCGCCCTGAGTCCCCCCAGGGAAAAGGGCGGCATACAAATAAAGTATCTTATCTTATCTTATCTTATCTTATCTTATCTTATCTTATCTTATCTTATCTTATCGTATCTTATCTTATCTTATCTTATCTTATCTTATCTTATCTTATCTTATCTTATCTTATCTTATCTTATCTTATCTTATCTTATCTTATCTTATCTTATCTTATCTTATCTTATCTATATCTATATCTGTTCTGGCCCCCACTTAGCCTGTTCCAAAACTACAGTCACATGAAGCTTGCAAAAGAAAGCCTTTATCAGTCCCGGCTCACGCTGGCTGTGAGCCCAAAATAAACATAGATAAAGTCTCTGGCAAAAAGGTTACACAGCAAAATGCAAAAACAAAACTCTTACAGCAAACCAGGTTTTCAGAAAGCAAAATCAATTCTCCAAGTGTCTCTTTGAATCATAAACACTAAGTCGAACAGGAATGGAACTGAATTCTCAAACAAACAAACGACGAATGACGAACCGTTGACTTCTGCCACTAAGGCATGGCACCATCCGTCTTTTATCTCCTATTTTTACTTTTCAGTCAGTTCTACTTTTATTTACAATTTTATCAGACATTACTCTGTACTTGGTGGTTCCAGATTTCAGTAGTCTTTTCATTCTGTCTATTCTTTTCTTTTATACAGAAGTTTCTCTTCTATATAAATTCTTTTGCTTTTTAATCCTTTCTGTGTCTACTTCTTTCTAATCTCTTAGACTTTCTTCTTTCTTCCTCCTCAACCTCTCCTATTCATACTCACTGTGTCCTGTGTGCCTTTTATTTTCCTGCCCAGAACTACTGCTGTTCCCTAGCTAAGCCTTGGGCCCATCACCTCTTATCCACACTTTTCCCAAACTTTTCCCTTCCTTTTTTCCAACTCTTTGTCCTTTGCCATTTTTTTCATTTTCCTTCGTCTTTCTTTTTCTCCATCAACGTCACAATATATTTCTCTCCCATCCCCTCCAGTTCAGTTAGAACCTGTTTAAAAAGTCAGCACACCAATTAAAAGAAGAATCCCTAAAAGATCACGAGAGAAGAACCACACCTTTTCTCTCATACAAATCTCTTCAACAACAAAACATAGAAGGAAAAAACAGGAAGGAGAGGAGAAAGGAGAGGAATAGGAGAAAGGGAAAAGGCAGAGGAAGAATGGGAGGGAATGTAAGAGTAGGAAAGAGGGGAGGATTCGGAAGAAGAGGGGAAGGTTAAAGGGGAGGAAGAGTAAGGAGAGAAGGGAAAGGAGAGGTGGAAAGAAGGAAGGAGAGAAGAAAGAGAAGAAAGCGGGGTAGGAAGGAGGGAGGGAAGCAGGGAGGGAAGCAAGGAGGGAAGGAGGGAGGGAAGGAAGGAGAGAAGGAGAGAAGAAAGGAAGGAAGGAAGGAGGGAAGAAAGGAGGGAATCTAAGAGAAAAGAAAGAAAGGAAGGAGGGAAGGAGGGAAGGAAGGAGGGAATGTATGAGAGAAAGAAGGGGGAAGAAGAGAGGAAAAGGAGGGGGAAGGGAAGGAGAAAAGGAGAAAAGAAAGGAGGGAAGGAGAGAAGGAGGGAGGGAAGGAAGGGGAGTGGCAGAGAAGAAACGAGGGAAGGAAAGAGGGAGGGAGGGAAGAAGATGCCTAACTTTTGATGTCTATAACGATTTTGTTATTATGGAAACGTCTCGAAACGTAGTCAACGTAAAGCAAAACAGTGGCGGATGTTGTATTGTCTTTTGTAATCTATTGGCTGTTGTATTTTTCTTTTACTAATAAAAGATAATTTAAAAAAACAAAACAAAACAAAACATATCCTGTAATTTGTTTCGGATGTATAAAATTTCCAGGTCTTTCAAATTATCTCAGTGTAAAACAACGAATTAACTGATCTTGTATAAAGAGTTGCAGTGATTATTTAGATTCTTAGAGTGCTACAATGTTAGTTAGACCATTGTAATGTACAGCAGGGTTGATTTAGGCTTTAAAAACGCTTACGAAAATTTGGCCAATCATCCTGGATATTCTCATGTAGTTTATCCTATAAACTATAAGATATTGGGTAATCATTTCTCTGAAGTGGTATAGGGTGTCCTGCCTAAGAAGGCAACCCCCTTCTTAGGTTCTAGGGCTAGAAGACCTCCAAGGTCCCTTCCAACTCTTCTGCTCTGCTCTGCAAAAAATATACACAGTTAGTTAGATAATCAAGTTTGCATTGTTTATAACATGGTTTGTTTGCCTTTAGTTAAAAGTTAGTAAGTAGTGGAATTTATAATTCCAGGCGGGGAGTGTACTGTCCCAACAGTATATAGCTAACGTAGGAATTAAGAGCTGTCTCCTTTAAGAAACTACCTCATGGGAAATGTAACTGCCTCATGGGAAATGTAGGCATAACTGCCTTGTGGGAATTGTAGTTCCATAACATGTGACCACATCTGTGTTCCCTGATTGGGCAGCGGGGTATAATATACACAAAAATGTCCAGCAAACAATGTTTTTTGCTTCCAGCATTTGTTTCCTAGCTCCCATATTTTTAAAGTTTCTTCCACTTTGTGCTGCTTCCAGTCACTTAGCAATGAGCCGTGCTGTGTAGTCATAACCTTGGTGATTATTTTTGGGTCCTCTCCTCCAGGGGAAAAGTACTTCTGAAAGTATTTCATCAAATCTGGGCAGGCAGCCAGCTCTCATCCCCCTCTAAAGTATGAACATTATAACTGCTATTTAATATTTCCATCCCATTAGTTTTTGGCCTGGTTTTTTTAATAGCAGCTGATAAACAATTTCAGCAGCTGATAAACAACTTCAGGAATTAGAATGTAAAAACATCTGCACCCACCATTTGAGTCCATTTGGAACATGGACTGATGATGAAAGATGATGAGACTTCCTTACCTCAGAACTAAAATAAAAAAACTCAAATACAATGTAAGAAAATAGTTCTCTTTCAAGTTGCATGCATTAGTATAACATTATGGGATTCTATCACACGAAAGATAATACATTAGTGGCTTCTCTTTCATCTGCTGAAATAATTTACAAAGAAATAGATTCATAATTTTTTTAAACTGCTGACTTCTCAATTATACCTGATAAATCAAAGTGCAAACTTACATATTTTAAACCCATACATTAAATAACTGCAACTAAACACTTCATGAGAAATGTCTTAGTTCACACCTTTGTCACCTCAAGGCTGGATTATTGCAATGCGCTCTACATGGGGCTACCCTTGAAAAGCATTCAGAGACTACAGCTAGTCCAGAATGCAGCCGCGCGAGCGATATTGGGTGTACACCCATGTTACACCTGTCCTCCGCGAGCTGCACTGGCTACCAATTGGTCTCCGGACGCAATTCAAGGTGTTGGTTATTACCTTTAAAGCCCTACATGGCCTAGGACCAGCCTATCTGCGAGACCGCCTACTGCCACATACCTCCCAAGGGCCGATAAGATCCCACAGATTGGGCTTCCTTCGGATGCCGTCAGCCAGTCAGTGTCAGCTGGCGGGCCCCCGGAGGAGAGCCTTCTCTGTGGCTGCTCCGACCCTCTGGAATCAGCTACCCCCAGAGGTCCGGGCCTTGCCCACTCTCACGGTCTTCAGGAAAGCTGTTAAAACCTGGCTGTTCTGGCAGGCCCGGGGCTGTTGACCTCATTGTTAAGGTCCAGCCCCGATTAGAATGAATGTGTGTTGTAAATTTTAAACCATTATTTTTTACTTTCTTTTTCTTTTCTTCCCCTTTTTTGTAAGCCGCCCGGAGTCCTCCGGGATTGGGCGGCCTATAAATTCAATCAATCAATCAATCAATCAATCAATCAATCTTGATATCAAGTAACTGAAACATTTTAGCCCCAAAGTTTTAAATTCAGAACATTCTGCTAATCTATAGAAATTTGTCCAAATAATTTTCATGGGTTGGTCCGTCGGTCACCTTTGGAGCAAAGATGAAAGCAAATTCATCTTTGCTTTCATACATCCAATTTTAATCAACTACGCTGCACAGAAAACATTTATTTCTTTTTAGATACATGCAAGGGATTCATTATTTGCCAGTTCCTGTGGGAAATGACTGGTCTACATCTCTGGGAATCTGTAGGTGTGGTACAAGAGAGACAATAATGAAACTGGCTGTCAGCATTCCAAGTATCATGCAGAATTAAATCAGAGTCCAAGGCAAAACGATCCTTTTTGTTCCAATTTAATAAGATAGACATCTTAGGCACATCTGTGTTAATCCCAATAGTAGAAATGAAATCAGAATTCCACCCAGTTAAAAGTTCATGATCTTGTCCCCACACCCACAATCCATCACATAGCCCAATCTTCTTCCACACTGGCATCCACACCCAGCTGCTTCTGGTCAGGTGTGAAAGTGTGGAGACAAAGGATGACCTTGGCTTCTAGTAAAGAATGAAAATAATACATTCCACAACCCTACTCCTTCTATTCCCCCCTCCCATCGACTATACTAAAGAAACAGCATAATGAAATAAGAGAAAGTGTGGCAGGCCAAAATTCTAAAAGGAATATAATTGCAGGCCTGACACAGGCATTATAAAAATCCTTCCCCTTTTGTAACTCCCAGTGTGACATCACTCATAAGTACTTAAGGGATAGAACTTGCCCCTTGATATCAAAATGCACATTTTATTATTTTGAAGAGAGTTTGCTTTGCTGCAGATGCCCATTTCTACATCTCAATCTGGCATGACTATTAAAATAGTTTTCAACATTTCTCCTTTTTTATTTTAGTAAACTGAAGTGGAACCATGGAGCCCCAATATTGTCTCTGAGGGCTGTATTTGAGTTTTTATTTTAGTCTGATGTAAGGAAGTCTCATCATTTTTCCAACAGATTTTTTTATTATTATTTTTTCCTTCTACAACACCTTACAGTCATTACATCAACATTGTTATGTCATTACACCTGTACATGTATATAATATTTCGCTTCTATATTTACACACTTTATACACAGCTCTATATAAATTTATATATATTGTTTTTTGGCTTAATTAATTTTGTTCCTGTTTTGAAGCCATTTGTACCAATTGTTCCAAATTTCATAATATTCCGACTCTTCTTTATCTTTTAATTTCAGTGTTAATTTGTCCATCTTTGCACAATCCAAAGGTTTTTTTAATCACTAATTCATCCGAGGGGGTATTGTTTTGTTTCCAGCATTGGGCAAATGCTATTCTAGCTGTAATTAGCAGATGTGTTAATATGTACTTAATTTTCTTTGTATATTTCCCTTTGATTATTCCCAGTAGAAAGATTTCGGCTTTGTATTTTATCTGTTCTCCTGTAATTTCTTGCACCCATTTCCAAATTTTTGTCCAATATTTTTGTGTTTCCGGGCAGGTCCACCATATGTGATAATAGGTCCCTTGTACTTTTTTACACTTCCAGCAGGTCGGCTTCATGTTTGGGTACATTTTAGCCAATCTTGTTGGTGATAAATGCCAACGATAAAACAGTTTGTATATATTTTCTTTAAGTGCTGCTGATCGTGTTAGTTTATAATTTGTGTTCCAAATTCTTTCCCAATCCACTAGATCTATGTTGTAACCAAAGTTTTTGGCCGCTATCATGCAACCTTTAACTTTTTCTTCTTCTAATGTTACTTCTAATAATTATTTGTAAATTTTCATTATGAATTTATTTTCCGGGCCAATTAAAATTTTATCTCATCATTTTTCATCACCAGTCTATGTTCCAAATGGACAGTGCAGATATGTTTACATTCTGAATTATGTTGTTCATCAGCTGCTGAAATTGCTTACCAGTTACTATTAAAAGGCCAGACCAAGAACTAATGTCCAGGAAAGAGAAGGGAGGAGAAAATATTGCAAGTTCAGAACATCTATCCATTTTTCTGTTAGCTGAGAAATCAATCACTACTCTATTCATCAAACAGTTGTTACCAAGAAAATAAAAAATAGGGAATATTTAGCTGTCAGGAATTCATACTTAGATCCAAATGCTCAATCCTACACTGAGCCTAATCAGCTTCTTTCAGACCAACTGCCTTACAGGGTCACTATCATGAGCAATCATGGCACAGTGGTTAGAATGCAGTATTTCAGGTTACTTCTGCTGACTGCCAGCTGCCTGCAGTTCGGCAGTTCAGTTCTCACTGGCTCTAGGTTGACTCAGCCTTCCATTCTTTGGAGGTCAGTAATTTTTTATTATTATTCTTTTTTTTAAGGAGATAAAAGTATTCATTGTTTCTAATATTTGTTTTATGGGGTTGTTAAGGGTTATTTAATGAATAAGAATTATATGGACTGACATACTTTATACTATGAAGATCAATATTATCATTAATATTTTATGTTGATTGCCTAGAATCTTCTATTATTTCTGCTAGATAATGCATAAATTGCAAACCACCTCCCATTAAAGAAATACAGTAGTTATATCCTATTATTTCCAGCAGCAAGAGTAAATTAAAGGATAAAATGGCCAACCTGTGCCAACTTTATATATCATAATGAGGCAATATCATAGTCACAGTGCTTGCTTTGGATTAAGAATAGGAGGATCCAGCCCATGAAATTTGCTCAATGATCTTACTACTTTTGAGTATATAGTGAACATCAACCTTTTCCTGAGGATTTAGGAAGACTATAAATTGGAGGATGGGAGGGAATTTCCAATCACATCTCACATGATTATTAATTTTGTTGTAGCTGGACTCACTGGGAAGATAAAGTCAATGAAAGTGGTGGGTTGCATTTGTGAACAATGAAAGGACCAGCTGTGGGGAATCAATGGGAGACATTTTCATTAGTACACTATAAGCCACTATTGACAACCTCTTCCCAGTGTTATAAGATGATTATCGTAGTTACTGTATGTTTCATAAATAAAGAGACAGCAGGTTGCCTCCTTCAGCGAAGGGTGACTTCACTTATTTAGTTTCTGGTTAACCATGACAGTAATGTAAATTGTCACACAATTTTTCCTTCCTATAGAGAATAGGTATGGAGCAGAAATAGAATAGCTAAATATATTACATAGAGATGTGCACATTTGAGGATGTCTCAATAGCATCTACTCTGTTTTCTTGAAGCAACAGCAGGCTTGAATATTAGCAAGAACCGATTCAATTAGAAGCAAAGTGAAGCGACAACAAATTATGGAGTGAGTTTATGGCTTAAGAAATTTGCAATTAATTAACTAGGCTTACTTTTACACAATGTGTAAAAGTAATCCTTAGCGATGGCTTACCAGTTACAGCTTGTAGCAGTAGCACTCTCCCACTTGTGTCAGGGGAAGGGTGCCAACAACTGCTTTTACCACACTTTAGAAGCTGCTTAACCATTTTCTTTTAATTTCGGGAAGAACAAATGGAATGAAATCATATCTACAATATGGTTCTCCGTACTGCATTAGAGTTCTTCATCATTCATCAAGAGAGAAACAGCTTGTCATACACTTTTACTGGGAGATAAAGTAAAGATTCCCTCACACATATGTGCTAGTTATTCCTGACTTTAGAGGGTAGTGCTCATCTCCTTTTCAAAGCCGAAGAGCCAATGCTGTCCGAAGACGTCTCCGTGGTCATATGGCTGGCATGGCTAAACGCCAAAGGCACATGAAATGCTGTTATCTTCCCACCAAGGTGGTCCTTATTTTTCCACTTACATTTTTACATGCTTTCAAACTGTTAGGTTGACAGAAGCTGGGACAAGTAACGGGAACTCAGTCCGTTACGCAGCGCTAGGGATTCAAACCGCCGAACTGCTGATCTTTCTGATTGACAAGCTCAGTGTCTTAGCCACTGAGCCACCTGGTCCCTGGTAACACTGGGAGATACATGGTGACTAAATGACATTTAAGAACAAGAATAGCTTGCTTGATGGAACCAACTATCCCTCTATTTCTTTGTTCATTTCTGTCCCTAGCAACCTAACATACTTCTGGAGCAATCCAAGCAGACACATTTTCTTATTCCCAATTTTTGGTAGACAGAAGATAAAGGTTGATTTTTCTCCATTTTAATCATACCATTTGCTAGTGATCACCTACATTATGATGTAAGAGCCGAGGTGGCGCAGTGGTTAAATGCAGCACTGCAGGCTACTTCAGCTGACTGCAGTTCTGCAGTTCGGCTGTTCAAATCTCACCAGGCTCAAGGTTGACTCAGCCTTCCATCCTTCCGAGGTGGGTAAAATGAGGACCCGGATTGTTGTTGGGGGCGATATGCTGACTCTGTAAACTGCTTAGAGAGGGCTGAAAGCCCTATGAAGCGGTATATAAGTCTAACTGCTATTGCTATTGATGTAAAAGGTTGTGTTTGATTGGTGGCTCAGATGAATCAAATATCTAATATCAAGGAGGAAACGTTTTCCATAGGCTACGTGGATATTCTATTTAATATGTCAAAATATCTCAAATAATTGAGCCATCCCTATTAAACTGTTCACAAATGTGAAACAAGATGCATTCAATCCAGTAAATTAAGAGAGGGGGGATATATCTGAAAATGAAAGGAAGGACAGTGCCCTTTAGAGTGTGTTTTCTCTACTTTAGCAAGCAAATTTCCTCCTGGTTCAATTACATGCCTGTCAGGCCTTAAGTGAAACCAACCACCATGCCAGATAATGCTGCTGTAACAATTCCCTGTCTATATTAATATGAACATCTTGTTGGCAATTGACAATGTCTGAATGCACTGGGGCTCCCTGATCTGTTTCTTTGCTTGCTCCTATCAAAGTCATTCCCTTGTCTTTGGTGATTTTGATTGCTTTATAAATAAGAATTCCTTTACATCTTAAACTATATTTTAATCCAGGCAAGGTTTGTTTTTGTTTTTTTAATGGAATGAGATTTTTACCCAGTATGAATAGTAGATTCTATGTTGGATTTAAATTCACTTTGCAAAAATGAAATTTTAATAAAACCCTAAAGTAGGTGTAATATATCTCTTCCACCCGCTGGGATAATTGATGATGTCAACCTACTTAAAATCATCTTCTTGTAAATTGTGTGCTTATTTAGCTTTTCCAAATGGTGTGTGATTTCTTAGAAACAATAGAACCACCTCCAAAAGTAAATGAAGAGGGGAAAGAGAGAGCAGTAGAGAAGAAAAGAGGAAAATTAAAGAGTGAAGGAAAATTTAAAGCAGTAGGACAAGCAACTTAATTAATCAAAGCTTGGTATAAGGCAAGTAGTAAATTTTAAAAAAATGTAACCTGAATACATACATCCCAAGCAGAGGTGGGTTCCTACCAGTTCGCACCTATTCGGTAGAACCGGTTCGTCAAATCTACCGGACCGGTTAGAAGAGGTTCCACCAGTGGACCCGGAAAGCAGGCCACACCTACAGAAGAGGTCCCAAAAATTTTTGAAACCCACCACTGGTCCTTGGATATGATTATTCTACACTATCAGGCTCATATTTATAAAACTCAGTGCCTCTGTGAAAGGTAAGGATGGCTACTGCGTTTGTGGTGCAATCAGAACATTGGGTGTGTTGAAGTTGTTTTAACGCAAACCAAAGATGCCTTTTAAAAAACAAGTTTACATCCTATTCTTATGCATGCCAGTGCTGTGTGTGAGGTAATTTAAGGTGGTTCTGGCAAGTGTCGTTGGCATCTTCATATCCGGTCACATGGGCAGCAAGCCACTCCCATCCAGTCACATGGGTGGCAAGCCACTCCCACAAAGGAGGCCACACACACAGAGTAGGTTCGAACAATTTTTGAAACCCACCACTGATCCCAAGTGTGTGTCAATACACTGCTCTTTCTTTCTAGTTGATAGGATATGGGTAACAGTTTGCTGATTACAAGGTATCTCTAGATGAGCTGTCCTGGTTTGTATAGAGTAGAGCAAGAATGCTTGGTACTTTCCTTACTATTTAGCAGAGAATGTCACACGTGGCACAGGAATGACTAAGAGTTGCTATCTAGTTCTATACTGTATTTTATCTTATTCAAAATATTGATTTGAAATCATTGATTGATTAAAAAAAATCATGATGTGAAGGTAGTCAATAACTCTAGACCCATTTGAGTTGATTCCTGAAAATAATTGCGGCTTTTTATCTAAAAGACAATTAAAAGTTAATATAAGGGCTGTACTGGATATAATAGAATATCTACCATAAAATTATGAAAAGCAGCGCACATTAATCTTCTTAAATACTGAGAAAGCTTTTCACAATTTCAACTGGTTAAGTTCTGTTTAAAGTGTTTTTTTTTTAAGACAATGGATTTTGGCAAGAATTATATTCAAGAAATCAAGTTGATGAGTACATCTCAAAAACCTGAGCTCTGATTAATGGTGTTTTGACTAAATCATGTGATATTTAGAAGTGGACAAGCCACCTTTGTTGTTTATTTTGGTTCTTGAAGTTCTGAATAGAGATATTACACAAGCTGAGAAGGTAATGGGCCTAAAAGACCTTTAAATGGAGTTCTTTTGCTGTTGAGGTGGTTTTGATTTTACAAGATACTGAGATACTGAGATTGAGTTTTTGAGGAGTGACTGCTTGTTGAAGGGTTTTAGGAATGTTTAGATGAATAACTCAAAAGTGGTTTTATAAATGGTTGTATAGTAGAGGTAGAAATTGGGAATGGGAAGAGTATTATTATATAAAAATAAACTGATTCAGACAATACACTCTTCATTAAGAACTTATGTATGTGTTCTGACCGCCCAGCCTGTGAATACACCAGAACACAGGCTTGGCTGTTTGCCACTGTGCAATTACTGAGATAACAAATCCTTTGAAGAGGGGAGGAATGGGAAGAAGAGGGGAAGGGTAAAGGGGAGGAAGGGGAAGGAGAGAAGGGAAAGGAGAGGAGGAAGGAAGGAAGGAGAGAAGAAAGAGAAGTAAGGGGGGTAGGAAGGAGGGAGGGAAGGAGGGAAGCAAGGAGGGAAGGAAGGAGGGAAGGAAGGAGAGAAGGAGAGAAGAAAGGAGGAAAGGAAGGGGGAAAGGAAGGAGAGAAGGAGAAAAGAAAGGAGGGAAGGAAGGAAGGAGGGAAGGAGAGAAGGAGGGAAGGGGAAGGAAGGAGGGAAGGAAGGGGAGTAGGAGAGAAAAAACGAGGGAAGGAAAGAGGGAGGGAGGGAAGAAGAAGTTGGACCGTTGTAAGATAAGATGGATCTATGGGATGATAAAAAAGCAATCTTCAAGTATATTGTCAACAGTAGGGAAAAATTGTTATAAATACATATTATTAATAACAGTTATGAGATCATATAATTGTGAATGTATATATGAAATTGATAAAATAAAATAAAATAATAATAATAATAAAAATCCTTTGGCTGAGGCCCAGGCAACTCACGTTCAATATAGTAGTTCTGCAGCAACTCAGATAACTCAAATGAAGCAACACAGATAATCCAAACAAACAGACACGGCTAGAATACACGGATAGATTTTATTAACTACTAATTCGAGCGGTTGTTTCCTGCAAATGTCCCCTCCCAACGCCTCACCTATAATCACTCTTGGGAGGGGCCAATCACCAACCACCAGTGCTTAATCATCTTCTGTGAGTCTGCCTACGGAGTTGCTGCTTCCGTTTCTCAGCCCTTCTCAATCTAGCATCAGGGACAAACTGCCTTTAATCCTCCCCACTGCTCCATGCCTCAGGCGTCTCCTGGTGGCCAACCAGCCTCTCTGGTCCCTGCTCTGAGTCTGAACCCTGCCCAGGGTCCTCCACATCGTCCAGGGCAGACTCATATGGTTCCTCAGTATCCGAGTTCAGCAGCAGCTCAATCGGGATCCTGCTGGGCCACAACATGTATGTATGTAATGAAAAATATATAAATAAACTGTTAAAAAATGTGGAAATGAAAACTATGCTATAGATGTCCATGTCCAAGAAAACAATAATAAAAAAGAAGTCATTATTGCTATGAAAACATCAAAAAATAATATTGTTGGAGGTATAGATTAATATTATTGGAAAAGTTTTCTTTGCTTTTGCTTATGAAATAGCTGGACAACTTATTTACTCTGTGCAAAAACTGTCGCTTAGTCTCAGGACTGGAAGAGTTCTATTGTTCTCTTATACAAAACAAAATTTAGTGAGAGTAAGTGATAAAGCTACAGGAAGATTAGCATATTAAGTGTGCATGGGAATTGTAAAGAGTCATGGAGATAGCCTTGAGGCAAATACTCAGAAACTCTTACATAAACAAAAAGGGCAAAAGCATTACTTGTGCCCTGGGAAAGGATACAGTTATTAAGAAGAGATTCAGGCTAGCTTTACTGATTCACTAAGGTATATGAGGGTGGGGAGCAGAAACACAAACAGACTTGCAAGATCCTCTTACTACAGCCTCAATAAATAAACTGCTCTAGTCTTCTTATGGAGTCAGATTCCTTGAAAGGCTGAAAGGAACGTATTTGCAGAATTCTGATCAAAAGTTCAATGAACAAAATCTGAGAAGCGCATTGAGGCTTTATACTGATGAAAGAAATGTCCTTCTGGGTTCAGCTCCAAGTGGGGGAAAAGACACTGGAGACATGGAGGCTGCTTGGAAAGATGGTTTATTGTTGGACAGGGCCACATGGCTTGAGCCCTGAACAGACAAAGTGATCACATGCTTCAATGTTGGTGGAGAAGAAGAGAAGGGCCGAGGGAGGGGCTTGCTAGGCTTTTTATAACCTGTTCAGTCCCACCTCTCTGTTTCCTGTTCCTGTGTAAGAAATGTATTCTGATTGGTTGTCAGACTCCCATGGGGCCATGCAGGGGCAACTCTCTAGGCTGTGTTTTGAATCCAGATTTGGTTGAGTTCTCAGATGCCATGTGGTCAGTTGAGTAAAGGGCCAATATTATCATGCTTTAATCCCACCCCCCTGGATCTGAAGGGGAGAACTCTTTATTATGTAAAGTGGACTAGCTTGGCCGTCTTAATGGCCTATTGACAAGGTGGGGATGGGCGGGAAGCTACAGGCAACTATTCTGTCTTTTGAAACATGTTTCTTTCTTTTCACATCCAGAGAAATATTCTGCCTTTTCAATATTTCCTAGGATATCTCCTTTTTCTGGGAGAGGGCTGGATGATAACTTCCCACAATACTAAGCAGGGAGTAGCCCGAACCATAATTTTGTACTTCGGCAAATTCAAATCTGTATGACTACCAGAAATAACATTTTATGTACATTAGCTTTGGACAAATATGTTGCTGAAGAATCTAAGGGATTTTATAATGAATCAAAGCTATGGCATGATGCTGGGAAGAATATTGGTCTGAAAATGCATGAATCAAAGACCATAGCAGCTGCATTTGACATGAAAAATGGAGTAAATGATAGCAGATTATATACAATGGTGAAAACGTTTATTAAAATGATAAGAAAGTGTTCTGACCCCCCCCCCCCCCGCTTCTCCCGTCCAGAAACGAAAGCCACAAGCAAACATAAGTAAGAATACTTTTAATCAGTCCAGACTCTCGTTGGCTGCAAGCCCAAAATAAACAAAGAGATAAGCACTCTGGCAGCAAGTCCTACAAACCTAGGACAATGCAAACAAGCTCTCACAGCAAACCGATTCTCCAAGTTGGTTTCTCTTAATCGTGAACATTGACTTCTGCAAAAAGGGTGTGGCACAAGCAGTCTCTTTTATAATCAGGAGAGGATCTTAATAAGCATCAGATGAGCGTAATCATCTCGTATAATTACACAGTTGTTCTTGCCGCCGAGTAGCCCTTCGGCGGCGTGCATCCCGAAACAACTCACAAGTGTTTTCCGGATCACTCCCTCTGATCCAAGGTTCCGGCGCCACCTGGTGGCCAACCAGTCTCTCCTCGCCCTGCTCGGAGTTGGCACCCTGTCCAGAATCCTCCACCTCCTCCAGGGCCGACTCATAAGACCCCTTGCTGTCGGAGTCTGGCGGAAGCTCTAACGGCTCCTGCCAGGACACAACAAGAAAGTGATGGGGGAAATTCTGTGGTCTGCTGCAAAGGATGGAGTTTTGTATAAAACAGCTGTCTATAAGAGTGTGTTTCTGCTCTTTTTTTTGTGAAAAAGGTTTTTATTTTCTATTTTTTCATTTTCATACACTCACATATATACTGTGCATAGCCGGAGCCATACAACATTAAACAATAATCGCAGCAATTCCTCTTGTCAACAATACCCCCCAAAATAGAAACCCAATGTACCTCTTCCACTCTCCGTACACCTCTTTCTTCCACCCCCCTCCAACTTTCTATCTTCCCTCCATCATCCCCCTCTACCCTACTTCCCCTCCCCCTCTACCACTCCTCTCTCCCGATCCACTCCCTCCCTTCCTTCTCACCCTCCCTCCCATCCTCTCTCCCGCCCTCTCTACCCATCTTTCTTCTATCCCACTCCTCCTCCCCTTGGTGTATTTCCACTATATGTCAATGTACTTAACTTATCCTATTTTTACAGAGAAATTAAAGAAAAACAGTATACATGTGAAGTCGCATTACATCTAACACATCGTATAGTATAAATCTCTCCCTCCTCCACCCTCCCCCCCAACACCCCACCTCCCTCCCCCCCCCCCGACATCCCAGAGCCTGTACACGGTATAGATTTTTAACAAACACAGTCTAAGATATATTGAGAAAAAAGAAATAAAAAAAGGGTTAATAACATCTCTCCATTGATCTTAGCTTCTTCTTGCTACGCTAACTTTGAACAGTTTAAATCATTCCTGATCTTAATCATAAGCTATCTGGAATTTCTTAGTCCCATATTTGTTTTGTATATAGTCAATCCATTTTTTCCAGTCACGTTTATATCTCTCATTTGAATGATCTTTAAGATATGCCGATATTTTAGCCATCTCGGCTAAATTTGTAACTTTCAATGTCCATTCTTGAGTTGTAGGCAAGTCTTCTGCTCTTTTGTAGTGCCAAAAAACTGAAGGTGAAATACAAAATTGAACGCAGTTTGAAGCTGAGTGGAGTGAGAATAGTAAAGCAAGAAGAGATAAGATCAAGAATGAAGGTCAATGAATAAATGCAAGTTGAATGCATAAGCCAGCAACAAGCAGAAAAGAAATACGTTGTGGTTGTTTCAGCATGCAGAGGCAATGAAGATTGAATTACAAAAACTAGTACATGAAGAAAGAGTGAATGATTTGAGAAGGAAAACTGGGCAAGTTGTCACTAGCTCTATTGAGAGCCTGAAAAAAAGCTAAGAAAAGCAATGTATGGAGCAGGATAGAGATGAGATTAAAAAAACAAAGATGGTTTGCAAGGATAATGAATGCATACATGAGTGGTGGGTTTCAATTTTTTTAGAACCTCTTCTGTAGGTGTGGCCTGCTTTGTGGGAATGGTTTGCCAGCCATGTGACCAGGTGGGAGTGGCTTGCCAGCCACATGACTCGGTGGGCGTGGCCAACTTGTAAAATATGGTGAAACTCACTTAGCAATGTTCTTGCTTAGCAAACAAAATGTTGTCTCAGAAACTCTGCCATTGAGGCACACAAGTCTTAAAGCTGTCAAGTTACAAGACCCTTGCACCCCTAAGCCTTTAGAAAAAAAAAACCACTGGTGTTCAAACTTGACAGCTTTAAGACTTGTGGACTTCAGCTCCCAGAATTCCTCCTCCAGCCATGTCGGCTCAGGAACTCTGGCATTGAAGTGTGCAAGTCTTAAAGCTGTCAAGTTACAAGACCCTTGCACTCTTAAGCCTTTAGGAAAAAAAACCCAGGGGTGTTCAAACTTGACAGCTTTAAGACTTGTGGACTTCAACTCCCAGAATTCCTCCTCTCGCTCTTCATCTTGATGATGTCCGGATGGGTGGGGGGAGGGAGCTGGAACCGGTTCTAAATGGCACGGTAGATTTGTGGAACCTCTTCTATAGAAGAGGTTAGAACTGGCAGGAACCCACCTCTGGCATACATCCAATGCACGATGTCAATGTAAACAATTTTAGCTATTTAACGGGGTTTCGTGTTTTTCAACTGGTTACTTTGTCTGCTGTCCTCCGGTTTTGAGGTTTTTTCTCCTAATTTTGTTCGGCTCCATGCATCATTTAGTAAGCAGTTACATTTATTAGCTAAAAGGACACATTCTATAGTTTCATAAGGTTTGTGAGATATTTTTTTTAATGGCATTTGTCCATTGGATTGTTTTTGCCACTTGGTAAAAGAAATAAAACTGGAATATAAAAAAAATAGGGGGGAAATTGAGGACAAGCCAACCCTGGAATTACACAATGCTTTTATGTCTGATAAAATGGTTTTGTTTTTTTCATCACTATGCATTTGGTACCCAATATTTTTGTTAAGTCTATTAGGAATGAGGGGGGGAAATCTGATAAATATTGGCCCCCAAATTAAAATTACTGATTTTTTTTCCTCTTGTGAATTGAAAAACCTATTAAAATAAACAATAATTTTAGCAATGTTTCTTTTTATTATCTCCCACTTTTAACTATTTTGCCTTACTAATTTTCTGCAATCCAGATAATATTTCTTATTCAGAAAGGTAATAGTATGATGGATATGTGTATATGTATGCCTATATGTACTTCTGAATTAATACAAAATACAACAAACTGCTTTCAATCATATGAAATTAGATTCCAGGCAAAAGTGTGCTTGCAAGGGGAATGCTCAAGGCTGTGAAAATATAGGTCAATACTGCCTATTTTTCTGTTTAGTTTAATAAGCGTTTATCTTACTAGGCATATATATTTTTAGATATTATTCGGAAAGCAATGTAAGCATCAGAAATTCTTTTCCTTGCTAACCATATATAGTTACAATTGCAAAATCAACTTATGCTGAAAAAAGTTATATTAAGACCAGCAATATTAAGAATTTAACACGAATGTAGGACAAATACACTATATTATAGTGTGCGATTTTTCAAACTTGAAGCTCACTAAGAGTATAGTGACCAGACGTCCTGGTTTTGGCGGGACAGTCCCGCTTTTTAACAATTTGTCCTGCGTCCCGCATCATTTTTTAAAAGTCCCGATTTTTCGGTCAGCCATGCACGTGGCAACTCCCGCGCAGTGATTTCTACTGTCACAGGCTCCGGAAGCTGGGGAGGTCCTTTGCAGGCAGCTAGAACCAGATGCCCGCAAAGGATCTCCCCGGACTTGTTTTGATGAGCGCGGGGCGACTGACGGTAGTTTGCGTCAGCCGCGCCTGCTCAAACTATTGTCAGTTGCCCCGTGTTCAACAAGGCAAGCCCGAGGAGGTCCTTTGTGGGCGGCCAGTCCTAGCTGCTTGCGCCTGGCGCTGCGGTATAGATTAATATTAAACCCCCAAATGTGACTGGGTGGGAGTGGCTTGCCCCCCATGTGACTGGATATGAAGATGCCGACGACACTTGTCAGAACCACCTTAAATTACCTCACACACAGCACTGGCATGCATAAGAATAGGATGTAAACTTGTTTTTTAAAAGGCATCTTTGGTTTGCGTTAAAACTACTTCAACACACGCAATGTTCTGATTGCACCACAAACGCAGTAGTCATCCTTACCTTTTACAGAGGCACTGAGTTTTATAAATATGAGCATGATAGTGTAGAATAATCTTATCCAAGGACCAGTGGTGGGTTTTAAAAATTTTTGGAACCTCTTCTGTAGGTGTGGCCTGCTTTCCGGGTCCACTGGTGGAACCTCTTCTAACTGGTTTGGTAGATTTGACAAACCGGTTCTACCGAACTGGTGTGAACTGGTAGGAACCCACCTCTGTGTCTACCCCAACCGGGCTAATTTGGATATTTGAGGCCACAAATTAAATTGTGGGAAGACCAAACATTCAATAGGATAGTGATTAAAAGTTAGATAAATTGTTTCTGAATAATATCCCCCAAAGAAGGCAACCACCTTGTTGTTGTTTTTTACTTATTACGTATGATTGATTAGCAATTGTAGCAATGGAAAATGGATATATGAACAGACAAGTTCATAATTTTACCAAAGTCCCTTACATTCATTTCATAAATGAAGGAGTTTGCTGACAGAGCAAGCTATTTGTGAAGCCCTGCTTAGTCTTATGCCAACAACTGTAGAATAATATGGGTAAAAAATGTTGTACACTAAATCTTGCATGATATCTAGAATTGCTCAAGGGTATAGACCTCCTGAGACTATGATGGACCCCTACCATTTTACAAAGTTTTACAAAATATTAGGAATATGGCACAGGAGGCTTTTCTCTGACAGTATGTACATGACTAGCAATTATATTAAATGCAATAGATTCAATCTCTGTATTATACGACACCATGAGAAACTAAAAATATTCTTTTTCAGAATCATTGCTTACCTGCCTCAGAGCTCTTCTACATCCATCCACCCACCGGTAAACATTTTTCCCCCCAGTTGGGGGTGGAAACCAATACAATTTGCACCATAAGTAAAGCAGTGGATCACAACCACACACAATCATTTGAAACCAGAGTGCAACGAACAGTTCAAAAGGTTGAACATTCAATATGTGAGCACTCCGGGTAATTCTACTATTGACATCATGTTTGTGAAATTAGCAGAAGTTGGCGTTGCAAGCATTAGCAGTTGTACAGGCAACACACACATCTGCAGCAGGACAATCTTTATAGGCATAGTTGCATACATATCAACATTTAAGACTGCGGCTTACAACAAAAACTATTTAGTTTTATTGCTACATACGTTTATCCTATCCATATGAGCTGAGGTGGCGCAGTGGTTAGGGTGCAGTACTGCAGGCCACTTCAGCTGACTGCTAACTGCAGTTCGGTGGTTCAAATCTCACCGGCTCAAGGTTGACTCAGCCTTCCATCCTTCCGAGGTGGGTGAAATGAGGACCCAGACTGTGGGGGCGATATGCTGACTCTGTAAACCGCTTAGAGAGGGCTGAAAGCCCTATGAAGCGGTATATAAGTCTAACTGCTATTACTATGGCTAAATGAGGTTTTAACAAACTCTTGTTGGAATTTATACTACGCTTAATGTTAGTCTTCATTTTATATCCATCACCATAGTAGGATACAAAGGAAAACTGCTTGTTTCCTGAATACAATGGCTACTCCATAAGTGACTATTTTCAAAGTGACTCCTCCTGCTGTTCACTCCTTTTAACTTTAACTTTTATTTAAAAAAAGAACTTCTATTAAGCTCCCTTTTAACTACTTTCCCCAACATCCCATTTCCCTAATGAAAACCTTTAAAGTGTGCCTGGTTAAATTGAAGCCGTTTTAAAAACATGCATGTAACTAAAGCAAACTATGATCTCAGCTTTACAGATAAAGCAGAAATATTATCTTGGGGGGTTAATGGCAGATTACATATTACAGATTCTGATTTTTTAATGGTTGGGATCTAATGGGTAGGTATTGGAATTGATTAAATTTCACTCTTTGAAATGCATTCATGGGAGCGTGGAAAGGAACAGCAGCTTAATCTAGCATGGTAATAGTGCTCATGAGAATAAAAAGGAAAGCGTTTTGTGTTCAGATTCATTTGCCTCCAAAAATCACTTACATTGGATTTCTAGCATGCTTAATTTTATTATTTCACCGAATCAGACAGCGGCTTGTTAATAGGGAGGGGGAAAAACTTATCGGAGCTGTCGCCTTATGCAAAGGTTAGGTGGTTCTGCTCATTTGATTGTGCTCTGTTTCTAAAAGAAAATACAGTAGCATTATTTCATATCCTTACATTAGAGGAAAATGTCATGGCAATTGTAAATAATGACTTGTACGGGCACATCTTTATCAGGTTCAAACTTAAATTGTCAAAGACTCTTCTTTACCAATTTGAATCCTACTGAGTTTATTGGGTACCTTGGAAATAATGCAAAAAAGAGTATCTCATTATGGTTCGGAAAAGAGGCATATTAGCTACCAGCCAGCATCCTTTTTTTAATCTTGGATCTGTGACTTCTATATGTGATCTTAAATAACGTTTTGTTGTTTCTTTGAAAAAAAAAGAGCTCATCAAAGGAAGGTCGAAAAAGGCAGGCATGAGGGCTGTTGGGTTTTTTTTTATTATTTCACTTCTGTAGAAAACAAGTTGCAGTGGAATCTTTTCTGTTTCAGCTTTCATGCCTCTGAACCTGGTTTTGAACTTGACTTTTAAGTTCTATTAATATAAGGTTGCTATAGCAGGGTGCCTTGTAAAATATGATACTGTACAGGAAGAACTGCACAAAAAATAGTATCCTCTCCAGATTATGTCATATATAAAGTAGTCAGGCCTGCACAACACATGACTCACTAAGACAAACTCCAGCTGTACATAATGGCCAATGTATATTTGTCTTGGTGGAGGCAGCAGGAGAGAGAGAGGGGGGGGGAGGGAGAGAGAGACAGAGAGACAGAGAGACAGAGAGACAGAGAGACAGAGAGACAGAGAGACAGAGAGACAGAGAGACAGAGAGACAGAGAGACAGAGAGACAGAGAGACAGAGAGACAGAGAGAGAGACAGAGAGACACACAGAGAGAGAGACAGAGAAAGAGAGAGACAGAGAGAGAGGGAGAGAGGGAGGGAGGGAGAGAGAGAGAGACAGAGACAGAGACAGAGAGAGACAGACAGACAGAGAGAGAGAGAGGCAGAGACAGAGAGAGACAGAGACACAGAGAGAGAGAGATCAACTAGAAATCACTAAAATATCTTAAATCATTAAAATACCAGCATACTAAAAGGTGGAGAGAGAGACAGAGAGACAGAGAGACAGAGAGACATAGACAGAGACAGAGAGAGAGAGACAGAGACAGAGAGAGAGAGAGAGAGACAGACAGAGACAGAGACAGAGAGACAGACAGACAGACAGACAGAGACAGAGACAGAGACAGAGACAGAGACAGAGACAGAGAGAGACAGAGACAGAGAGAGAGAGAGAGAGAGAGATCAACTAGAAATCACTAAAATATCTTAAATCATTAAAATACCAGCATACTAAAAGGTGGCACTAAGCCAACTATAAATTCTAAACCAATGCACGGATGTTGTTGTTAGTTGCGAAGTCATGTCCGACACATCGTGACCCCATGGACAATGTTCTTCCAGGCCTTCCTGTGCTCTACCATCCTCTGGAGTTCATCTAAGCTCATACCTACTGCTTTGGTGACTCCATCCAGCCACCTCATTCTCTATCGTGCCCTTCTTCTTTTGCTCTCAATTGTTCCCAGCATTAGGCTCTTCTCCAGTGAGTCCTTCCTTCTCTTTAGGTGGCCAGAGTGTTTGAGTTTCATCTTCAGGATCTGGCCTTCTAAAGAGCAGTCAGGGTTGATCTCCTCTAGGACTGACCGGTTTCATTGTCTTACAGTCCAAAGGACTCGCAGGAGTCTTCTCCAGCACCATAGTTCAAAGGCCTCAATCCTTTAGCACTCAGCCTTTCTTATGTTCCAACTTTCACAGCCATACATTGCAACTGGAAAAACCATAGCCTTGACTATACACATTTGTGTTAGCAGGGTGATGTCTCTGCTTTTTAGTATGCTGTCTAGATTTTTCATAGCTTTCCTCCCCAGGAGCAAGCGTCTTTTAATATCTTGGCTGCAGTCCCCATCTGCGGTGATCTTGGAGCCCAGGAAAATAAAATCTGTCACTAACTCCATTTCCCCCCCATCTATTTGAGTTTCAAGCCAACTTTTTCACTCTCCTTCTTCACCTGCATCAAGAGCCTCTTTAGCTCCTCGTCACTTTCTGTCATTAGAGTGGTATCATCTGCATATATGAGGTTGTTGATTTTTCTATAATGCACTTATAGTCCTACTATATAAACAACAGAGGTGGGTTCCTACCAGTTCGCACCTATTCGGTAGAACCAATTCGTCAAATCTACCGAACCGGTTAGAAGAGGTTCCACCAGTGGACCCGGAAAGCAGGCCACACCTACAGAAGAGGTTCCAAACATTTTTGAAACCCACCACTGGTCCTTGGATATGATTATTCTACACTATCATGCTCATATTTATAAAACTCAGTGCCTCTGTGAAAGGTAAGGATGACTACTGCGTTTGTGGTGCAATCAGAACATTGCGTGTGTTGAAGTTGTTTTAACGCAAACCAAAGATGCCTTTTAAAAAACAAGTTTACATCGTATTCTTATGCATGCCAGTGTTTTGTGTGAGGTAATTTAAGGTGGTTCTGACAAGTGTCGTCGGCATCTTCATATCCGGTCACATGGACGGCAAGCCACTCCCATCCGGTCACATGGGCAGCAAGCCACTCCCACAAAGGAGGCCACACCCACAGAGTAGGTTCAAACAATTTCTGAAACCCACCACTGATAAACAAGATCCCAATTTACATTTTTGCTGGAGGCTACTTGAAGCAGATTCATGTGAGACAAACGTAATACACACAGGTATATAGCAAAGCTTAAAAACAACTTCTCAAACACTAGCAACAATGGTCCTGTGTTCCCAATTTCAGAGTGTTATCGCTGCAAGATGCCATTTGGAAGGCAGTGTGATCAGTTAAGCTAATTGAACATCTTAATAATATTTGATTTAGAACAAAAATAAAAGCTTGATGACTAACACTACCATCAAATTATAATAAATGCCAGCAGAAATCAGTCCCATTATTGCATGCAGTAAATCAAAGAATATAAGTGCAGCAAATATGTATGTTTCTTCAAAGGATTTTATGAACTAAAAAGCTAATAGAATGGATTATCTGAAGCCTGCAAATAAAATGCTATTTAATGAATACAAAATATTTAAAAGGTTTTATTCTAAGGCAGTAACTGCAGGGAATAGGGAAGACAATAAGAATTTAAAAAACAATTGAAAAGCTAGCGTAATGGCTCTGTGATGGTGGCACAGAAACTCATTCTGTATGACTGAAAGCACCCTTTCTTCCAACATTATGTTTTATAAATTTATAAAACATTATGTTTTATAAATTTAATTATACATGCAGAAACCTGATGAGCATATATGGTTACTTATAAATAGGCCCCTGTGTTGTTTTTTTCATCAGCAAATGAGTTGGATTGTAATTTTATTTTTATAAGGGGGCGGGGAGAGGAAAATGATAATTTAAAAAAGCAGAGAAGGCCTGTTTAATTTAGATTGATAGTTCTGGACAGCCTGTGCCTTCCTCATTTTGTCAGAGAAGAAGAAAAAAAACAGGCACATACAATTGTATAAGTTTTTCTGTATTAAATAAAATATGATGTGGAAAGCAGGCATCTTTCATTGTTGTGCCATGTTTACCAACAAAACCAATCCTTCTTAAAAATAAAATAAAAAAGCTGAGTTAAATAGAAATAAAATTTCTATTTAAGGAGCCGAGGTGGCGCAGTGGTTAGGGTGCAGTACTGCAGGCCACTTTAGCTGACTGTGATCTGCAGTTCAGCGGTTCAAATCTCACCGGCTCAAGATCGACTCAGGCTTCCATCCTTCCGAGATGGGTGAAATGAGGACCCAGACTGTAGGAGCAAGTTGCTGACTCAATTTGCTAAAAAAAAAATGTAAATCGCTTAGAGAAGGCTGAAAGCCCTATGAAGCGGTATATAAGTCTAATTAAATAATAATAATAATAATAATAATAATAATAATAATAATAATAATAATAATAATAATAATAATAATATAAATATAAATATAAATATAAATATAAATATAAATAATATAAATATAAATATAAATATAAATATAAATATAAATATAAATATAAATAATATAAATATAAATAATATAAATATAAATATAAATATAAATATAAATATAAATATAAATATAAATATAAATATAAATATAAATAAATATAAATATAAATATAAATATCAATATAAATAATATAAATATAAATATAAATATAAATATAAATATAAATATAAATATAAATATAAATATAAATATAAATATAAATATAAATATAAATATAAATATAAATATAAATATAAATATAAATATAAATATAAATATAAATATAAATATAAATAATATAAATATAAATATAAATATAAATATAAATATAAATATAAATATAAATATAAATATAAATATAAATATAAATATAAATATAATTATAAATATAAATATAATTATAAATAATATAAATATAAATATAAATATAAATATAAATATAAATATAAATATAAATATAAATATAAATATAAATATAAATATAAATATAAATATAAATATAAATATAAATATAAATATAAATATAAATATAAATATAAATATAAATATAAATATAAATATAAATATAAATATAAATATAAATATAAATATAAATATAAATATAAATATAAATAATATAAATATAAATATAAATATAAATAATATAAATATAAATATAAATATAAATATAAATATAAATATAAATATAAATATAAATATAAATATAAATATAAATATAAATATAAATATAAATATAAATATAAATATAAATATAAATATAAATATAAATATAAATATAAATATAAATATAAATATAAATATAAATATAAATATAAATATAAATATAAATAATATAAATATAAATATAAATATAAATATAAATAATATAAAAAATATAAATATAAATATAAATATAAATATAAATATAAATATAAATATAAATATAAATATAAATATAAATATAAATAGAAATAGAAATAGAAATAGAAATAGAAATAGAAATAGAAATAGAAATAGAAATAGAAATAGAAATAATAGAAATAGAAATAGAAATAGAAATAGAAATAGAAATAGAAATAGAAATAGAAATAGAAATAGAAATAGAAATAGAAATAGAAATAGAAATAGAAATAATAGAAATAGAAAAAGAAAAAGAAATAGAAATAGAAATAGAAATAGAAATAGAAATAGAAATAGAAATAGAAATAGAAATAGAAATAGAAATAGAAATAGAAATAGAAATAGAAATAGAAATAGAAATAGAAATAGAAATAGAAATAGAAATAGAAATAGAAATAGAAATAATAGAAAAAGAAAAAGAAATAATAGAAATAGAAATAGAAATAGAAATAGAAATAGAAATAGAAATAGAAATAGAAATAGAAATAGAAATAGAAATAGAAATAGAAATAGAAATAGAAATAGAAATAGAAATAGAAATAGAAATAGAAATAGAAATAATAGAAATAGAAATAGAAATAGAAATAGAAATAGAAATAGAAATAGAAATAATAGAAATAGAAATAGAAATAGAAATAGAAATAGAAATAGAAATAAATAGAAGAAATAAATATTTTCTGAGAAACCTGCAAATTCTTTTCTGCAAATCCTTTTCTCCAGTCCATTTTTCCAAACCACTTGAGCATGTGAATCACGTGACTCTCTTTTGGATATTACAGCGTGAGAATATTGAATCAAAGTGGGGTGGCCTTTTCTACTGAGAATTCCCCCTCCTCTTCTGAGACAGGAATTTTGGAGGTGGCGACCTCCTCATGCCTCATCTGCTCCTGTTACAAGCAATCTTTTACAGGGGTAATTTGTGCCAATGCAGCGATTGAAAAATGTCCAATTATTCTGCCCACATGCATTGCTATCAGCAAGCCTTACCTGCAAACGTGTCATTGCTCCACATAGGCTCACCATATGGAGACATTTCCAGCAGCAGATTCAATTCAAGGTTGTTGTTGTTTTTTTGAAGCAGATGCTCACTTGTTCAGATTACCCACAGAGCTAAAGATCCATGCTGGCAAGTTGAAGTAGAAATCAATCAGTTCTACATTGCCTTCTCTTTAAGCACTGAAATTAGCCCGTTGTGGTATCTCCCATTTACTGAATCATTTGTCATTGGATATTATATCTCAATGGTCCTGATGTTTTTTGGTGTAAGTGTACACTAAGGTAAAATATTCACATACGATGCTTCTCTAGATATCAGCTGGTGCCTAGCTCTGGCCAACAAAGTAATTACTCCTTCCTCGTCACATAGTTTGAATAACCCTGTGGTATTCTGCTCTAACATATTACACCTCCTATTTAACCTCCCAGTTTGGTCTCAGTTGTTGTTTTGTTATCATTAGTGGTTTATTTATGTATTTTTTGATCTATTGTCCATAAGTACAGTGAGAACACATTGACTTGTTCCTTTTTCAATACAAGTGTCAATTTGAATAAAGTAGTTTGCTCCACTACTAATTACTATAGCAGCCGTCCTGATGATACTCTTATAGAACTCACTCACTCTCTCTCTCTCTCTCTCTCTCTCTCTCTCTCTCTCTCTCTCTCTCTCTCTCTCTCTCTCTCTCTCTTTGCCTTTGCCTGAAGCAACAATCTCTACAGTGTGTCGCATTCAAGTGAAAGTGGATGCATTTAAAGCCTTAAGTGAAGGTCAATCACACTCAAATCTTATCTTCCTACAAAAAGACTTCGATCAACAGCTGCAATAATGGCAAATGTACCTCGGTTCACCCACGTAACACCTATCCTCCACGAGCTGCACTGGCTGCCTATTGATCTCCGGATACGCTTCAAGGCGCTAGTCGTCACTTATAAAGCCCTTCATGGTATTGGACCTGGGTACTTGAGAGACCGCCTGCTGCCAATTACCTCCATTACACCGATCAGATCCCACAGATTAGGCCTCCTCCGAATTCCATCTGCCGGCCAGTGTCGACTGGCGACTACTCGGAGGAGAGCCTTCTCTGTGGCTGCTCCGACCCTCTGGAACGAACTCCCCGTGGAGATTCGAACCCTCACCACCCTCCAGGCCTTCCGCAAGGCCCTTAAAACCTGGCTGTTCCGACAGGCCTGGGGCTAAAGAGCTGTTGCCCCCGTCTCGAATGGTATGACTGTTGTGTGCTTTTAAATTATGCATTGTGATGCTTTGTTTTTTAAATTTCTTTTTGTCTGTATTCCCCTTCCCTGGTTGAGTTGTGAGCCGCCCTGAGTCCCCTTCGGGGGAAAAGGGCAGCATATAAATGTAATAAACTGAACTGAACTGAAATACCTGCAAAATACCAAAGTTTCCAAGCAGGCACACACAAACACACACACACACACACACAGAGTCAAATTTAAAAACTTGGGGAAAATAAAATGGTCTTCATTCATTGCAGAGAAGACCCTAATGTAGGAATAAATAAGTTTTTCAGGGAAACACATTCACAGACACCATAATTATGTTGGAGCATTATGTAGATGGATAACACCCAGTGGTGGGTTGCAGGCGGTACTCCCCAGTACAGGCGTACCGGATCCTGCCCCGGAGCAACAGGTATCGTTCCGGTACAGTGTTCCAGAGAGCCCACCTGCCCGCCCAAGCTCCTTACCTGTGCTTTAAGCCTTTGGCCCTTCCGTACATGCGCAGGGTGCGTACGGCACCTGCGTGACGCTCTGCTGAGCAACTGGAGTGTTGCGGAGGCTTGCAGAAGCATCACAGGCAAGTACGCTGCATGCGCGCACCACGTGAATGTACACACACACTGCGCACGTCCATGTGGGTGACACCGGGGCCATTCCAACCGGAACCCACCACTGATGACAACCCTCTACAAAGGCTTCACTAAATTAGGGAAACTCCAACAACTAAGAACTCCTGACTCATCAAGCTATGTATCTGTTCTCAGGACTTCAGGTAAGTTTCTGTATTAAGATCATCTTCTCCCTTTTAGCCTTCAGAGCTCTATAGGTAATTTTGAAACAACCACATTTACTTTAACAGCCAAATCTGTTTCAATTGCCATTCGATTTTTTTTTCACTTAGCAAATGGAACAGTTAGAAAGATTCCTCTGCTTTGACTACTCCATATTTTTCTAATATTCCATATTAGAAAAAAATATAGAGCAATTGAAAGTAGTGCTGGCTGTTCTACCAAACGTTCCAGAAGATATCCTGGGTAGCAGTGGTGGGATTCAAATAATTTACCAACCAGTTCTCTGCCCTAATGCCCAGCTGGGTAGGCAGGGCTCGGTGGTCATGTGATCATGTGGGCGTGACCAAGTCAATGTCACTCAGTCGATGGGCACTTCGCCTTGGCTACAGATGTAGATTTTGTATGGCCAAACATAATAAAATATGGGAAAGGTAAAATTAAAAGCCTGATAGTTAAAAGTTAAAAGTATTAGAAACAAATACATATTTCAATGACATTTATGTTAAATAAACATAGATAGAATTATAACTGTTTACTGTTATAATGATTATATTGTGCTGTTTCTTTTTCCATTTTTCTACCCTATTTTTATTCACTTTTTAAAAAAGCACTTCTTGTTAGACTTTTTCTTTGAGAATGTATGTATTTCTATCCTAATTAACTTTGTTTTCCTCTTTTCGGTTATTATTTTAAAAGCATATAAATAAACAATAATTTGGTATGTGTAATATCATTGATGTTTTTAACTTCATGTGTGGGCATTTTGTAAGCCAATCAGAAACTGCAGGAATTGAGCAGCAATAGAAACTTTAATCAATAAATTTACTCAAATATCATCCTCCCTCTTCTTCAAATAGTATAGTAATGTGAACTACTTAGAAATCTTCTGGATCACTCACCCTCAAACCTCATCTCATTGTCTACCTTTGACTCTCAATGTTAATTATACTACCTGTTGTGGCCCAGCAGGAGCCGTTGGAGCTGCCACCAGACTCCGACAGCGAGGGGCCCTCTGAGTCGGCTCTCGAGGATGTGGAGGACCCTGGACAGGGTTCCGACTCTGAGCAGGGCGCAGAGAGGCTGGTTGGCCACCAGGAGGTGCCTGAGGCTTGGAGCAGTGGGGAGGAGACAAGGGAGTGTGATCCTGACGTCATGCATTGGAGCAGTGGGGAGGAGACAAGGGAGTGTGATCCTGACGTCATGCATTGGAGCAGTGGGGAGGAGACAAGGGAGTTGATCCTGGATGCCCGGCAATGGAGAGCTAATAGGCATAAAGAACAGTTATGCAGTTACAGGAGTTAATTGAACTCAGCTGGTGGTAATTAGGCTCCTCTCAAGACTATAAAAGGAATGACTTTCCACATGCTCGTCGCAGGAGTCAACGTATTTACTAGAGCTGGAGAAGCTATCGTGGTTCTCTTGGCAGGCTGGATTGTTGCCGAGGTTAGTCTGTGCTGGATTGCTGCCAAGGTCTAGTCTGTGTGTTAATAAATCCTTGAAGTATCTTTGTCTCGGTATGCTTTGGTGTAGGAAGAGGGGGTCAGAACACTACCCATGTTAGCTTACATTGGGGTGGTGGTGGTTAGGAGGTGCTTTGTGCTTTGTGTCAAGTTTGTTTTGAAGGATTAATAGACCATATTTCAGGTCTTCCTGATTCTGACTGTATTCTGAATTTGGTGCAAGAAAATCTCTGAAGCCTTTTGTGTTGTGACTCAGTGATCATAGTTTAGTTTTCTGATGTTTTGACATTGCACTGGCAACTGTGGCTGGCAACTTCAAAGGCAGAGTGAGCTGCTATGTTGTAATGTATTTCTTGGCAGCTCGCAGATAACTTGAGCAGGGACTGACTCAGCTCTGTATTTGAACCTGGAAAACGGATCTTTGTTCAATCCATGCTACGGATGTTCAAGGAAGCTGACATGGACCAATCAGACATTAGAAGTATATTACAAAGCATCTCTCACTACCTCTGAAAACATCAGCTACAGTTGTCATAGTAGGACATCAGAAAACTAGACCATGGCCATACAACCCAAAAGCTCATCTCTGTTTAGTTGACACCAGTTTTGAAAGCCTACCCAGCAATGGTGGGATTCAGCCAGTTCGCACCTATTTGGGAGAACCGGTTGGTAACTTTCCAAGCAGTTCGAAGAACCGGTTGTTGGAAGAAATCTCATTTTGGTTTTGGAGGAGATAGGTGTAATCACATCTTCAATCCAATGCTGCAATTAATTAAGAAGGCTTTGCAGTCTAATTCTTAAAAAAATATAGTTTTTATATATAGTATAGACAACCATGTGCAATATTTAAGTTGACAAATCCTCTTGATATTTTAACCAAGTTCCTATCATTGGCTTTGACCAATAGATATTGTCATTCAAATCCCAAGCTGTTAAAAGGTGATGTTTTGGATAAAAATATGGTGGATTATGCAAAATATTTTTAAAAATAGGATAAAGTTTACCCCTCAGTTATTCTTGTTAGGTATAACTACTGATTGTACTGTTATAGAGACTAATTTGATTTTGAACCTAACAACGGCAGCAAGACTGTTGGTGGCGCAATACTGGAAGAAGGAAGACTTGCCTACTATTCAAGAATGGACATTAAAAGTAACAAACTTAGCAGAGATGGCTAAAATATCAGCATATCTCAAGGACCATTCAAATGAGAGATATAAACTGGAGTGGAGAAGATGGATTGACTATATTCAAAATAAATACGGGACTAAGAAATTCCAGATAGTTTGTGACTGAAGAAGCGAGGAATGGTATAATCTGTTTAGAGTTAGCTTAACAGAAGAGGAGTTAAAGCACAAGTGAAAGATGATGCTAAGTTTCTTTTAGTTTATTTTAGAATATGATTGTTAAAGATATATACCCTGCATTTGCTCTGGGAAGTCGGTGGGGGGGAGGTTGGGGGGTAGATGGGTTTGGGTGGAGAGGGTGGGGGAGGGAGGTAAATATTTGTAAAAGCTTTTTAAAATTTTCAATTAAAAAAAGGTGATGTAGATTATTATTATATGGCACAGTAATGCCATCGGGAATTTTAAAATAAAACGTCATACTTTTTATTACATACTCATGAATCTGTTCTAAATTTCAAACTCAAGGCATCTCAGCCAGTACGTAAATATCTTATGAATACGTATCAAATCCATCTGCATACTTAGCTAAATCTGATTGCCTTGAGCTGATTTTCTACCTTTGTGAAAGTACTATATAAAGAAGATTAAGAAGTTTTCTAAATTTATTGCATTAGCACTATAATCTAGAATACTATGGATTTAATGAAGTAAAGAAGGTGATATTATCACTAAGCCTAGAGAAGCAAGTCTATTGTCCATTATTTGAATGAACTAAACAGTAAGATTATTCGAGGTAAAATATTGGAATATAAAGTTGGTTGGTTTGCTCAAGAGCAGCCAGTTTTCTCTAGTGCGTATTATATCACCTCATTAACCATCTCCTAAACCTTAATAAGAGTCAATCTGGTGTAATGATTAAGGCATCAGGCTAGAAATTAGGAAACCTTGAATTCTAGTCCTGCTTTAAGAGCAAACCCAGCTGAGTGACCTTCGGCCATTCACTTTCTCTTTGGCCTAAAAAGGAGGCAATGACAAACCACTTATGAAAAGCCATGCTTTTCAGGGACTTGTGAAGGTTTTCTTTCTTACTATACAATCAGAAGACATTTCCATGTTTTCTTAGTCTTCAACTGTTAGGTAAGCTCCCCATTAGGAGAGCGAGTACCAGAGGTGGGTTCCTACCAGTTCGCACCTATTCGGTAGAACCGGTTCGTCAAATCTACCGAACCGGTTAGAAGAGGTTCCACCAATGGACCTGGAAAGCAGGCCACACACCTACAGAAGAGGTTCCAAATTTTTTTGAAACCCACCACTGGTCCTTGGATATGATTATTCTACACTATCATGCTCATATTTATAAAACTCGGTGCCTCTGTGAAAGGTAAGGATGACTACTGTGTTTATGGTGCAATCGGAACATTCTGTGTGTTGAAGTTGTTTTAACGCAAACCAAAGATGCCTTTTAAAAAACAAGTTGACATCCTATTCTTATGCATGCCAGTGCTGTGTGTGAGGTAATTTAAGGTGGTTCTGACAAGTGTTGTCGGCATCTTCATATCCGGTCACATGGGCGGCAAGCCACTCCCATCCGGTCACATGGGTGGCAAGCCATTCCCACAAAGGAGGCCACACCCACAGAGTAGGTTCGAACAATTTTTGAAACCCACCACTGGTGAGTACGTTCAGAGAAGCGTTGTGAAGAGTTGTGTTGGAGAACACACAAACCAGCATACAGAGACACTACAGTTTAAATAGGCTTTTACTTTTGTGGAAATAGAGGTATCAGAGTCTATCAAACAGTCCAAGTCACACATGGATAAGACAGTCAGTTGTCAATGTCTTTTAGTAAAGGGATAATCCAAATAACATAGTCCAGTATCATGTAATCAGTTCAGTACACAAAGTTTGCTAGCAGTTGCAAAACTTACAACAGCTCACGGCACTTTCTAACAGCCAGCTTCCAAAACACTCAGATCAGATCAACCCAGCATCTAACAAACAGAGAGCTAACAGTCCTTCTGGCTCCCTCTTTTGGCCGATTGAGGAAAACAGCAACCAATCACATTTTACAGTATGATTTAAAGAAACAGGTATAACATTGTTACGTGATTTATATATTGCCAACCCAACCGTTAGATTATATTCCTAACACCCCCAAACCCCAATCCCCATTTAACCCCATTAAATTTCTTAAATGTTGTACAATCTTTGTATTCCTCAAAGCTTTCTGTCTGCCTTCTACATTTTTAAATATTTTTTTCTGTATAATTTTCCTATCGTACCTGGCAGTTTCGGCTGTTTCTTGGTAGTTCAAGAAGTTATACTGGACAGCCTCTCTTCTAGTGTGAAACTTGTGTTCTTCTCATCTAGAAGTTATTAGATCCCAAATTAAATTTATCCTGAAACTCAAGGGATAATCTTACATTGAGATGGAAATGCCTCCTTCCCACTAGTGGGATTCAGCCGGTTCGCACCTATTCAGGAGAACCGGTTGGTAACTTTCTAAGCAATTCGGAGAATCGGTTGTTGGAAGAAATCTCATTTTGTTTTTTCCCCACTTTACAGGGCTAATCCTGTAAGGAAGGCAGGAAGGAAACATTCTGGTGTTGTTTCTAGCCTCATCTTTATTGCCCTGCTTACAGAAACTAACTGTCCGGTTAACCCTTATTACATTGTAACAGCTAAGGTGAAGCGCCCATCGACGTGAGTGATGTTGAGTTGGCCTCGCCCACCCAGTCACCTGACCACTGAGCCCTGCCTACCCAGCTGGTCATTAGGGCACAGAACTGGTTGTTAAATTATTTGAATCCCACCACTGCTCCTTCCCTTCAGTTCCTGGTCACTGTTTCTGCAGCCATTTCTTCTGTTCCTTCCTATTGGACTATACTTTGATTATGTCATAGGAGTCAATTGTTGGCTAGCTACATTTTCCTGGCTGCTAATACACAACATACAGTACTGAGGAGAACATTTATTTTCAAGGCAGGGTGTAAATTAAGCAGGTCAGTGGCTTTTCAGTCATTAAACTGAGATGAATTCATCTTTTTCTTTTTGTGCCTTTGAATGTTTGAATGTTTGTTTGAATGTTTATTAACATTTGTAGGCCGCCCTTTTCCCTGAGGGGACTCAGGGCGGCTCACATAAAAATCAGGAAGGGGGAATACAAACAATGACGTAGACACATATAGTAAAAAATAATAAGCAACATTCATTCATCATTCGGGAGGGGCGGCTATCTTTGTCCCCAGGCCTGACGGGCTAGCCAGTTCTTAAGGGCTGTGCGGAAGGCCTGGACGGTGGTGAGGGTACGAATCTCCATGGGGAGCTCGTTCCAAAGGGTCGGGGCTACTACTGAGAAGGCCCTCCTCCTTGTAGTTGCCAGCCGGCACTGGCTGGCCGATGGAATTCGGAGGAGGCCCAATCTATGAGATCTAATTGGTCGCAGGGAGGTAATTGGCAGAAGGCGGTCTCTCTTCATGTCAATCCAGACTCCTGGCAACTGCAAGCATATACTTACACACTGATGCAGTTTTATTGGCAACATTTTCAGAGGTGGTTTGCCAGGATCAGAATTCAGTCTTAGTTTCTAGCCCAATGCCTTTTTACCACTTCACCAAAGCTCTCCTCTTTTATATAGCTGTGAGAAATCTGGACTATTTTAAACTGGCAGTGGGCAGCAAGTTAGTCTGCAATATTGCATTCTAATCACTGTGCCACCTTGGCTCTATAACTCATCTAAGGATGGGCAAGTTAGGAAGGGAAGGGAAGAGAAAGGAAGATGTTGATTGGAAGCAAGGAGGCCTATGGAATATGCTGTACTGGAGGCAGCAGAGGAGCAGGAATGGAGGGAAGGTGCTTAGGAAAGCTGGGGACAGATGGGCTGGTAGAATTTACCACCCTGGCACCAGGAGCCGAGGTGGCGCAGTGGTTAAATGCAGCACTGCAGGCTACTTCAGCTGACTGCAGTTCTGCAGTTCGGCTGTTCAAATCTCACCGGCTCAGGGTTGACTCAGCCTTCCATCCTTCCGAGGTGGGTATAATGAGGACCCGGATTGTTGTTGGGGGCGATATGCTGACTCTGTAAACCGCTTAGAGAGGGCTGAAAGCCCTATGAAGCGGTATATAAGTCTAACTGCTATTGCTATTGCTATAGTTGACTGGATAACAGAACGAGAAAAGAAATGCACTGAGAATGGTTTGACAGAATTTGGAAAGCTATCTATATGGGGGCGGGGTGGAGGAAACACATTTTCTGTTTCATTCAGAGACGTATTTTACAGTATAAACTAAGAGCAGAGGCTAACAAAGCCTTTACAATTTAGGCTTTGTTAAAAGTTGGGGGGGTTGGGGGGAGGACAGGGGGGGGAGGTAAATATTTGCAAAAGTTTTTTTTTCTAAAAATTTTCAATAAAAAATAAATAAAACAGTATATAAATCTAAGTGCTATTCCTATTATATTCACTCTTTTCTTTTTTTCTTTTTTCCTCCACTTTTTATTCTTTCTTTCCATTCTTTTCTTTTTCCCTAAATTTAGTTTGTAGTAATGAAATATCTACAAATAAACAACTACACTCCGAGAGCACCCAGGGCTCCACAATAAGCCAGATATTTTACAAATAACAAAATCAATAATTGACTATTATAGTTAGCACACGACTTTACTGATAGCTACTGTATTCTCAATACTGTTGTTCATGTTTGAGCCAAGTGGTTTTCTATTGTATTTGGCTGCTTTGATGGTGAATTATTATTATTCTGTATTCCATGCATGCTTGCTTCTTTATTTGTACATTTACGTATGAATGTCTAAATCATTTCAGCCAACTAACTCTGAGAAGTGTACAAGGTAATAGCCACCACCAGTGGAACAATAAAATGCAATAATATACATTAAAATATACTATGTACTTCCTCATAGTGAAATAATAAATTATCTCTTAGAAGAAGAAAAAATGGGCAAAAGCAATTTCGGTAACAACTCAAATGGTGTCTTTTGACAACACAGCTACTCAACAATCGGTAATAAAGTATTATCCTGCACATGTTTATGTTGTGCCTAGTACCTCTAATTGATGATGTTATAAATGCTAATGCAGCATGTGATGATAAACAGTCCGCACAAATGCTTGTGTTCAGTGATTTGTATCATACATCTTGCAGCATTGTTCACAGTTCAACTGAGATGGCAGAGCTATAGATGAAAGCATCCACAAGAATGTATCGAAAGGAAGTTGGTGGATTCTGCGTGTAACATGAACGAGTGAAGTGATCAGCAATATTGATTCCATGGGAATACTTGTGATTTATCCCCAAAAGGTGACAAATGGGAATATTCACTAGAAGATGCTTAAAAAGGTGTTCTGACCCCCTCCTCCATCCAGTAACAAATGCCGAGACAAGCTTAACTGGAATGTACTTTAATAGCAAGACACCAAAACCTCGGTGGCTGAAAGCCAAGCAGAACAAACAGATAAGGACCTTGGCAGCAACTCAGACAAACTCAGGCAGCAATAAACACAGATAAGACTTGGCAGCAATCCAGCCTGCCAAGCTCACAGTAATGTCCTCCGACATTCAATCCTGCATTGACTTCTGCAAAGAGGGGCTTGTGCACAAATAGCTTTTTATAGTCTGGAGAGGAGCCTAATGACCACCAGCTGAGTGCAATCACCTCCTGTAATTGCGTAATTGTTCCTGCTGCTTAGTAGCTCTTCGATGGCGTGCATCCAGGAACAACTCACTACTGGCCTCCGGATCACTCTCCCTTGTCTCCTCCCCACTGGTCCAAGGCTCAGGCGCCTCCTGGTGGCCAACCAGCCTCTCTGTGCCCTGCTCGGAGTCGGAACCCTGTCCGGGGTCCTCCACATCCTCCAGAGCCGACTCAGAGGGCCCCTCGCTGTCGGAGTCTGGTGGCAGCTCCAACGGCACCTGCTGGGCTACAACAAAAAGGAAGTAGCTAATTATCTTTTCCAATCTAGGGGATCTTAATATTTTATAGAATAACTTTTTTTTTTTGCATTTCGACACTTCAACTTGAGAATGTCCAAACACTTAAGAATGTGTGCAATGATGTTTACTAGGAATATCAAGTATTCTGTTGAGCTCCTGGGAGTGCTTGGAGCAGGCTGGGTTTTTATTTTTATCTTTTTTTCTGGGGGGGGGGGGCAGATCCTACCTGTACTTTCTGCTTTATAATATTTCAGTGTATTAATTATTAACATAGTAACATGTTCATCTTTCTATCTTCGAACAGCTTATGAGAAGGTTTGAATGAAAGCATTACTATTCCGTTCAATATACAACAAAATATGTTCTTATTACCATTTATGGTGGACCTGTGAGGAGGCTAATTTTTTTTGGAAAAGTATCAAAAATTGGCTAGAGGCAATAACAGGGGTTAAAATAGAATGGAAACCTGAAGTTTTTTTTAATTAGGAATTATGTCTGTGAAATACCAAAAAGAAATCCAGTATTTAATACTACATATAATTACGGCGGTAAGGATTGCCTTTGCCCAGAAATGGAAAAACAAATTAATTCCAAGCGAAGATGAAATAATAAGAAAGGTTATGGACTGTGCTGAAATGGACAAGCTAACTAAAGAAATCCAGGGAAAAGAAGAATCAGAATTCTACCAGATATGGGATAAATAGTATAGGTGGATGGAGGAAAGAAACAAAAATCAATGAAGGAATATAACAAAACTCAAAAAAATAATAGTTATGAGTAAAATAAGAGGGTTAAGAATGGTGAAATCCAAATGAAATACAATAGAAGGGGAAATGATATAAGGTGAGCAGTACCGATTGATGATTGCTATTATAAAGAACAGGAAGTTCCTGTTCGTATTGTATAAATGTGATGTACGTCTAATTTTTGTGTTTGTATGTATTTTACATGTTTGTTAATAAAAATCTTAAAAATATATGTTCTTTACTTGTCAACAGTAATAGAAAAAAAAACAGCATCTTCAGATAGCTTAGTGTTGCTATCTGTAGTAAAAATAAAACAGCATCTCCTAGTACTCATTTTATTCTGTTGATCATTTAGGAATGGATCTAGGACAGCTTTCAGAAATGAAGCAAAATGTCTATAAACAGATGGATATAAAGAATTTTAAAGACTAGTTCTGTGCGTCTCTGATTCACCATTTTTCATATGTTCTAAAATTTACCTGTTTTCTTTATTAATCCCGTTATTCCTTGAAATAGTAAACATACCCCACTCCAATAAATAACTTTCAAGTTAATATAATTTGATTTTTTTTGTTGCCTATTCATTTGTATTGCCTATTGTCACAGCTCTGATGATGACAAGGATTTAGTCATTCAACCCAACATTAAAAATTTATTTTCCTAACGTATTTATGGAATGTCAGCACCTCTGGGATTGTTCAAAAGGTTGCTCATGATAGCTTACAATGATGACCTTTGCTTAAGATTGAAGTAAACAACTTAGATCACAGGAATGCATTTTTTATTTCTTTTTTCTTTTTTGTAACCCATCAACTTTGCTCTGCTGTACAGGTGCTCTCTCAGTGCAAGTTATCCCCACGGTTCTTCCCAGAATTATTAGCAAGAAATTAATTGACTTGACACTGGCATATGGTACAGTAACCTCCTATTCCCTTCAAACAGGTTTATACGTGACATTATCATCTGCATGAGCCAAGTCCAGCTAACAATCTGTCTGCTTCTTTTGTGTTAGAAAACCTCCCAAATTAAAAGCATTGCAGCTTTCAAAGTATTTGCACACCCCAGGAAAGAGTTCTTTGCCTAGAAGGGGGATGAGGAATGAATTACTTGTCCTCATGAATTCCAAAGAGATGAAACTTTTCGAAAATGAACACAAGCCCACACAGTAGCCAATAATTTTGGTCGTGTTTGGTACGTAACTCAGCCACATGATCAGTGGCGGGTTTCAAAAATTGTTCGAACCTACTCTGTGGGTGTGGCCTCCTTTGTGGGAGTGGCTTGCCACCCATGTGACCGGATGGGAGTGGCTTGCTGCCCATGTGACCAGATATGAAAATGCTGACGACACTTGTCAGAACCACCTTAAATTACCTCACACACAGCACTGGCATGCATAAGAATATGATGTAAACTTGTTTTTTAAAAGGCATCTTTGGTTTGCGTTAAAACAACTTCAACACACGCAAGGTTCCGATTGCACCACAAACGCAGTAGTCATCCTTACCTTTCCCAGAGGCACTGAGTTTTCTAAATAGGAGCATGATAGTGTAGAATAATCATATCCAAGGACCAGTGGTGGGTTTCAAAAAATTTGGGAACCTCTTCTGTAGGTGTGGCCTGCTTTCCGGGTCCACTGGTGGAACCTCTTCTAACCGGTTCGGTAGATTTGACGAACTGGTTCTACCGAATAGGTGTGAACTGGTAGGAACCCACCTCTGTGACATGATACACAGTGGCAAATTGCTCTCTTTATTAAGTGATGTCAGTGACCTTTACCTTTTCAGTAAAAAATACCTCTCCCTTTATCACTGCTATGAACCATTCTTTAAACTTTTTAAAATGCCAGCTTATTGGAAAATTATACCTGGATTTCAAAAGGACCATGAAGTAGGGACCTCTTCTCTTAAGTTACTGAATAAAGAAAATCACACTCATTGACATTGTTAAATGATTAACAATAAACCACACATTTTCTAAAAGTTCCCATCATCCACATGCTATTCGAAATCTATTATATTTGTTTCCGTGCCTCTCAACCTTAGCAAATTTAAGAAATGTGAACTTGCTGGGGATTCTGGGAGTTGAAGTCAACACATTTTTTTAATTAAATGATTTTCAAGTAAAATTGGGACTCTTACTTGTTGACTTCTTTAAACATTTGCAAATGGACAGACACATACATGTTGCTATATGTTCAAAAGAAAAGGACTTAGGTTTTTTTGGGCATTAATCCTTTTTTTAAAAAATAAATTTTTATTTTTATTACACAGACAACACATACACACAACAATAAAAAAACAAGAAAAACAAGAAAAAAAGCATCCTCACATACCGCATGTCGTTTGGTTACAGGTGTTTTAACATCCATATTCTCGAATAACATTTACCATCACAGATTTTTCATCTAGTATGACTAAATACCTCACTTTCATTGTACAGTATATGTTCAATTACGATTAGTATTGTTTTTTCCCCCAATAAATCATAGTTCCCTTACATTCTTGATTGTCTATTTGATAACAGTATACCTTTATATAATCCCCATGTGGAAAAAAAATATTTTTACCAACCATTTATATTTATATATCACTATTTTCAATTATACATAAAATATCTAATTATAAATGTGTTAACAGCAGCCAGAATTGTATTTGCAAAAAAACTGGAAAAATGAAACAATACCAAAACAGGAAGAAGTTATTCGAAAAATAATGGACTGTGCTGAAATGAGTAAATTGACACTTGAAATTAGAGAACAAGAGGATGAGCAATTTTACAAGATATGGGACTTGTTTTATCAGTGGCTGGGGGAAAAAACTTGGAAATGAAAAATGTTTTACTCATGTTTTAACTGAAGGAGTTAAATGATAGCACAATTATGCTGTGAAACAGATTAATAACGATACAATGAAAAACTGATACATCTATGAATTGAATACTTTAGAATTTTTTGCTTTAAAAAGGATAAGGATAACAACGATTTTATGTATATTTGATAGAGGATTGGTGATATAATGTATAACCTTAAGAACATACTACAATGATATCTTGTTGTTGATAAACAATTTTAATAAGGCAATAATTAAAAAATGGTGTATATATATATATATATATATATATATATATATATATATATATATATATATATATATATATATATATATATATATATATATATATATATACACACACACACACACACACACACACACACATACATACAGGGCGGGGCATAACCTTTTCCTAGGGGGTCACAGCAACACTTGTAATAACAACACAAATAATTCATACACCATTCGAAAGCCCATCAAAAACTGAGTTTATTGACACGATTTAATAGTCAGTATGACCACCATTAGCCCTTCGAACAGCATTCAAACGAGGTGGATAAGAACACAACAAATCTTCAAACAGTTCCGTTCGATTTTCCAGATTTTTCAACACAGTTTCCAAATTCATTCTCAAAGTTTCAACTGAAACAAATTTAACATTTAATAGCTCATTCAATTCAGTTTTTTATGGGCTTTAAAATGAGGTGTCGCGGAAGTTGTAAACTGCTGTCGATCTTGCTGTGACCCCCTAGGAAAAGGTTATGCCCCGCCCTCTGGAAAATCTGGAAAATCGAACGGAACTGTTTGAAGATTTGTTTTGTTCTTATCCACCTCGTTTGAATGCTGTTCGAAGGGCTAATGGTGGTCATACTGACTATTAAATCGTGTCAATAAACTCAGTTTTTGATGGGCTTTCGAATGGTGTATGAATTATTTGTGTTGTTATTACAAGTGTTGCTGTGACCCCCTAGGAAAAGGTTATGCCCCGCCCTGTGTGTGTGTATGTGTATGTATGTATGTATGTATGTATGTGTGTGTATATATATATATATATATATATATATATATATATATATATATATATATATATATATATATATATATATATATATATATATATATATATATATATATATATATATATATATATATATATATATATATATATATATATATATATATATATATATATATGTAGCGACTATTTAGAATATTTTGTTGAAAAATGAAGGAATAAGATTTATGTTTGAAGGTATGAGGTACAAGGATAACAATGAACATAAGCATACCTGATAGTTGATTGGTGGAATTAGGCATTAATACTTTGTATTTATTCTAACACATTTTAAAATAAGATTTTTACGTTTTGATTTTACCTTGGTTTTTATGAGAGACTCTTAAACATTAATTTTGTAAACTTTTATATTTTAAAACATTTGCACATGGACAGAAACATACATGTTGCTATATGTTCAAAAGAAAAGGACATAGTTTTAGAATTCACTTTTAAACAGCAGCACCTAAGTATTCCCTTAGCTACGCAGCCTTGTGTTTCAACTCTGTCCTGATATTAACATAACCTGTTTTCTTTGGAACACATAACTTTTCAAAATCCCTTGCTCCCCAAACAAGAACTTACACAAATTGCCGCATAGCCTTAGGCTGTGATCTTTCAGGCAACATAAAAGAGTCAAGATCAGATAGAATATAGTGGGAGATGCTCTTCTTTGGAAAAGCCTAACAGAAAAGTTTTCTACAAGATTACCTTAAAATAGATGGAATTTAAGAACTTTAACAGAGGGTGTAACCCTTAAGAGGCCAAGTCCCAGATACTTAGATCAGAATGAAATATAAACAAATCTGGTTATGACCTAACATAAAGGAGATTTTCCTAAAAAGTCACAATCCAGTCACTTTTGACATTGTCTTTTCCCACTTCTACAGAAATAATTCGCAAACCACTCCCATTCTTTATCTCGGCAATTGTGATGTATCTATCCACTTTGATTACTCTTAGTCTTTTTTCTAATTGGTTTTGTTTTCCAAGCATCAAGATCTTCTCCAAAGACTTGCCACCATTATATATACAAAATATTTCAATGTGAGTTTTATTATTAGAGATTCCAGTGATCTATTTGGTTTTGAAACACCTAGTATTAAATAATTTGATCATCTTCCAGTCAAAAGCATTTCCCATATTTTTTCTCTAGAATCTCAGTTCAAAGCATCAAAGAAAAACAATGAAGTTTTTCTTTGTTCAGACCTTCCAATTGTTCAGCTTTCAAAGCCTTCTTTGGCAAGCAGGAAAAAATATGACCTTGATAATAGTATAACTGCAACAGATTAATTTTTTTAACCTTCATATTAAATTCCTGAAAGCATCGGAAACTGGTTTTCAATTCTCTTGCAAACTTGGCAAAAATACTATGAGATGACAATTGCTGAGTGATTAAAGGTGTTGAGCTGGTCAGCGGGAAAGCACCAAAGCACCATATGATGGGGTGAGCTCCCCTTACTTGTCCCAGCTCCTGCCAACCTAGCAATTCGAAAGCATGCAAATGCAAGTAGATAAATAGGTGTTCTGACCCCCTCCTCCATCCTGTAACAAAAGCCTAAATGAGCTTAATTAGATTGTCCTTTAATAACAAGACCACACTCTCGGTGGCTGAAAGCCAAATAAACAAACAGATAAGGACCTTGGCAGCAAGTCTGACAAACCTTGGCAGCAATTCAGACTAACTCTGTGCTCCTCCCTTCAAGCACACTCCCTCTGGGTCTCACTGCTGCTCCATGCCTCAGGTGCGTCCTGGTGGCCAACCAGCCTCTATGCTCCCTGCTTGAAGGGAGGAGACAAGGGAGGTGGTCCTGGATGCCCAGCAATGCTGGGCAGATCGACAGAGAAAACAGCTATGCAGTTACAAAAGATAATTGGACCCAGCTGGTTGTAAGTAGGCTCTTCTCAAGATTGTATTTAAGGAGGGATTTAGGGAGGAGTCTGATTTGCAGGATTCAACTTCATTCGTAACGCTGGAGAAGCTATTATCTGTCTCTGTCAAAGTATGAGTTGATGCCAAGGTTCTTATCTGTTTCTTGTGCTTGGCTTTCAGCCACCGAGGTTTATGGTTCCTGTTAATAAAGTGCTGTGAAATTCCAGTTAAGCTTGTCTTGCCATTCATTACTGGATGGAGGAGCAGGTCAGAACAGCTGGGTAATCATGTGACTGGGTGGGCATGGCCAACTCAACATCAGTCATATCGAGGGGTGCCTCCCTGGCCCCTCCACTCCTAACCACTCCTTGTCACACCCAGTAAGCAAGGAACCACACAGTGTGCTATGCCTGGGAGCGAGATTAGGAGTGACTGGGCAGGGCAAGTGGGCGGGTGAGACAAGCGGCAAGCCAGCAAATGGGTGGGCAGGGGTGGTGCCAGCTAGAGGTGGTATTTGCTGCTTCTCTGAACTACTCAAAATTTCCGCTACTGGTTCACCTGAACCGGTCTGAACCAGCTGAATACCACCTCTGATTATGTCACTTTTTTCAGCACCATTATAGTTTCCAATGGTTACTAAACAAATGGTTGTAAGTCCATGAACACCAGTATAGCAAAAACAGCCAATAGGGGTTTAACATCCATCCTAGCTTCAAACCTGGGAGAACAGCCAAATCTTCAAAGACTTCCAACACGTCATTAGGGTGAAAGCTATCTGGATCTCTGGAAGGACTATGTTCCAGAGCACAGATGTTGCAACAGAGAAGTTGTGCTTCATAGGTCCTGATAATCAAAGAGACTTGGAGCACACTGACTCTGTCCAATGACACCGGGCAGCTAAGGTAGGAATAGCAATAGCAATAGCAGTTAGACTTATATACCACTTCATAGGGCTTTCAGCCCTCTCTAAGCGGTTTGCAGAGTCAGCATATTGCCCCCACAGTCTGGGTCCTCATTTCACCCACCTCGGAAGGATGGAAGGCTGAGTCAACCTTGAGCCGGTGAGATTAGAACCACTGAACTGCAGATAACAGTCAGCTGAAGTGGCCTGCAGTACTGCACCCTAACCACTGCGCCACCTCGGCTCAGGAATCCAAAAATCAGAATGAAAAGCATAATGACCTCTGTATTTCCCACGTTGCCCATAAAGCATTTGGAAAAAAAAAGGCATTCTTAGGCTAAGTCATCACTCTTGCAGGACCGAATTCTATAAATTAGTTTATTTTATCCATTCAGAATTTCACACCATTTGTTATTAGTTAAACCCTCTGCACCTAAACAGCATTCATAGTTCTATAATCCCCTTAAATTAAGCTCCACGTCCTCTTGATTTCTTGTGAAATGAGTTACATGTCTATAAATTGAATTGAAAGCATCGCTGGCTCTAGATGGAACTGCCGTAATAGCTATTTGTACACAGGCAGAGTGAATGGCAATCAAGATTTAATCCAATATTTAAACCAATATTTGCCCCCAAAAGCAGATTTTTTATTACTACTAATATTAAAATAATTCCAGAAGGAATATGATCTCATGACTAAGCACATCGTAAATACCGCCTCGGTAATGTTCCATCAATCTTTAGGGCAACTCATCTTTTTAAAACGTATTTTTTAGAAGAAATATATATTCTATATATTTAGAAGAAATATTTTAGGGAAAAAATATACAGCACACATACATTCTCCCCCTCTCCTCCCCACTCTACCACCAAAACATAGATCAAATTGACAAGCTGAAATAGCTCATTTAAGGAATATCAAAATATTCCATTTTGAGCTGGCAGAGCAAAACATAATAAAATCTCTCACTGCTCTCTGCCCACTGAAACAAAGCAGCTAATGAAATTCATCTTTTGAGTCACAGCCAATGGAAGGAAACTTGTCCGAACCCTCTCAATTAGCAACAATTCAAATGAACTTTCTCACTCATCTCTCTCGCTGCAGTATCATTCCATAGTATATAAGATTGGCCCTAGGAATTTGTGACTGCCTGGTGTTTTTGCTATCCTACTCATGTGTCAGGATGAAATAACAACTGGTCCATTTTATAATGCTCTTAGAATTCTTGAATACACTTCCGTTTTTCTCTATTGGTATTTGGGTATGGCTAAATAAATGGAACATTGTTATTATCCACATGCCGCAGATTGTGAAGGGGTTTACAAACTCCCCAAGGTTCATTAGGATGTCACCTTTTTGCTTAGAAACTTTCCGCTGTATATTTTCTTCCCACACTATTTGGATAATGAGGAGAAGCAAAGGTCAATGTGGAAGAAACCCACATTTCAGCTGCTCTCCAATTTAAGAAAGTTGTGGGTTTTTTCATATTACCCAAGTGCACTACAAAAAAAGATATTATATTCTTACCTAGCAGAGTCAATGTGACACACACACACACATACACACACACATACACACACAGTGTTATTGAAGAATGGAGATTTAAGAGCCAAGGTGGCGCAGTGGTTAGAGTGCTGTACTGCAGCCACTTCAGCTGACTGCTATCTGCAGTTCGGCGGTTCAAATCTCACCGGCTCAGGGTTGACCTAGCCTTCCATCCTTCCGAGGTGGGTAAAATGAGGACCCAGACTGTGGGGGCAATATGCTGACTCTGTAAACCGCTTAGAGAGGGCTGAAAGCCCTATGAAGCGGTATATAAGTCTAACTGCTATTGCTATTGCTATTGCTATTGAATCTGGGACTTCCTCATTTAAGCTAATTAGACCCCACATTTAATGTAAAATGTGTAGATTTTCCATGCTCCCATGAATCACATTTGGAAACTGATTCATTTGAAATACCTCTGGCCCTGTTTTCAAAGCAAACAGCTAGGCAAATAATGAATGAAGATGCACCCTCACTCCAGTGGTGGGATTCAAATAATTTAACAACCGGTTCTCTGCCCTAATGACCATCTGGATAGGTGGGGTTCAGTGGCCATGTGACTGGGTGGGCATGGCCAACCAAAGGTCACTAGGGTCGATGGACGCTTCGCCTTAACTGTTACAATGTAATAAGGGTTGACCGGAGAGGCAGTTTCTGTAAGCAGGTCAATAAAGATTAGGCTAGAAACACCAGAATAGTTTCCTTCCTGGTGTTTTCATCCCAGGTCTAACACCCACAGACTGTATACCAGAAAGGCTGGGAGGGATGTGGTGATGTTAAAGTCTTTGTCCTAGACAAAACCCAGAATATCTAGGAGTACAACAGTAAGATTCCATCCAAAGATGGAGAAGAGCCGAGGTGGCACAGTGGTTAGGGTGCAGTACTGCAGGCCACTTCAGCTGACTGTTTTCTGCAGTTCAGCAGTTCAAATCTCACCGGCTCAAGGTTGACTCAGCCTTCCATCCTTCCGAGGTGGGTGAAATGAGGACCCAGACTGTGGAGGCGATATGCTGACTCTGTAAACTGCTTAGAGAGGGCTGAAAGCCCTATGAAGCGGTATATAAGTCTAACTGCTATTGCTATTGCTATTGCTAATAGAGCCACCTCAGCAACTCCCCATTCCCTTGAGACTCCAAAGCCTAATGACATACTCACATTTTGAGAGGCTTACAAAAAATTAACAGGGATAGAGGCAACTTCACTTCAGGAAAATGTTGTTCCATAAGGTGGGTGCTTTAACTGGGAAAAAAAACTCTCCTTAGGCTCATCAAATGTAACTCTTTAGCAGATTTAGAACCGATGGGGTGGACGGGTGTAATCAGGAAGGGATAGTCCCTCAAATAACCCAGCCTTATGCCATGAAGTGGCATAAGTCAAAACAAAAACACTTAAATTAAAGATATGAAGTCAACTCAATCTTATTCAACATAATATTGTGTCATATTTCATACAAGAGAAATAGCCATTTTTTTTCTTCCTATGCCTCGTTTTGGGCCTTGAAAGCCTCCTGCACCAACCTGGAAAGCAAAAATGGGTGAGTGGGGAGGGGCGCATGCACGGGGGGGGGCATGCACAGGGGATCTCGCACACATTGCATTATGGGTGGGGGGTGCTTGCGCGCTTTCAGCACAGGATGACCAAAAGGTTAGCCATCACTGTTATAGCATCTAAGTGATCACCTTCAAGAATATTTACAAGCACAATTAGCAAGCGATCATGTTACCTCATTAACTAGCTCTTAAACCTCCATGAAAGTCAGTTTGGAGTGATGGTTAAGACATCAGGATAGAAAACAGAAAACTGGGTTGTAAGCCCAAAGTCAACTGAATGACTTCAGGCCAGTCAATTTTTTGTTTAGCGTTAGGAAGAAAGCCATGGCAAGGCTGCAGAGGCTTCTCCACACAGCATGTCCTGCTCCTGCCCCCCAAAACCTGCTATACAGGGGAAGACAAAATTTGTTATACGAGTTAAGAAGATAGCTCTGAAAGCTTAGGGATTCTGCTTTCTAGGAAAGCATGAGAACTTGTTTCATTCAGATGCATAATATTTTTGTAAATGCTCAGTAGGGGGCGTAATGCAGCTTGCTAGTTCCACAGCATCCATACAATTGATGTAGCCCCTTCACAAATGCAACTGGCAGTGGGTAAAGCTGTCAATGAAGACATTGTTTAAAAAATACAGTGGATTATGTAATTTTATATCAAAAATTAAAAGTGAATAATAGTTCCATCAAACATTTGGTTTAAAAGAATAATGGAGTTGGAAGGGACCTTGGAGGTCTTCTAGTCAGACCTCCTGCTCAGGCAGAAAACCCTATAGATCCCACAGATTAGGCCTCCTCCGAATTCCATCCGCCGGCCAATGCCGACTGGCGACTACCCGGAGGAGAGCCTTCTCTGTGGCTGCTCCGACCCTCTGGAATGAACTCCCCATGGAGATTTGAACCCTCACCACCCTCCAGGCCTTCCGCAAAGCCGTTAAAACCTGGCTGTTCCGACAGGCCTGGGGCTAAAGAGCTGCTGCCCCCGTCTCGAATGGTATGACTGTTGTGTGTTTTTAAATTATGTATTGTTATGTTTCGTCTTTTATTTTTTGTCTGTACCCCCCTTCCCTGATTTGAATTGTGAGCCGCCCTGAGTCCCCTTCGGGGGAAAAGGGCGGCATATAAATATAATAAAATCAAATCAATCAAATCAAATCAAATCTATACCATTTCAGAAGATTTTTATTTCTACAGCTTTTTGAAAATACGAGTGTCAAACTAATTGAACAACTTTTTCTTCTTTTTTTCTCTTTCTTTCTCTTTTTGCCAGAATTGTTAAATCCTGAAATAGCACATCAAAAATGGCAGCATTCAGCAACAGGATGTGAAAATCTCACAGGACTCACCATAATAATGCCATAAGTTGCCATTCTCAGAGAAGGAAATTTTCCAAGAAAGATCCTCACTTGAAATCCCTGAATTAATCAAGGAACTGGATTCTATTCATTTCAGCTTGATTAGAGGCCGTTACATTACAGCTGTTAAGTAATTCAGAAGATCATGAACCAATGGAGGGAAGCCCAACTACTATCTGCCCCTCCCCATGATGGCTTCAGCATTTGGAAGCTGAGAGATGAGAAACTTGCTGCTGTTGCTGCTAGAAACCAGGCAGGCAGAAGAGCAGGTAATGAAGCTCTCAGCATTTATCTAGATGACTATGGCCTTATCCTTATGGCAAAGCGGGGAGAGACAAATTGGGATTCTCTGTTGTGCTGAACCTTCAGTTACTGCCCTAACAAGAGTGCTGGGTTTCCCCAAAATTCAATGTTCCTCTCCCAATACGTTGGCTTCTTAGATTTCAGAAATGCAACCCTCCTAAAAGCAGACCCTTCTTAAGTTGCATTTCACAGCTGGTGAAGAGAGCCATCTGGTTTGAATGGCTAGCAGGAATCCAGATCAGACAAAAAAAATAATGTACTTGTGCCAATCCTCTGAAGTGATTTTGAGTCCCCCCACTCCAAAATAGAGGATTCGGGAAGTTAAGAAATCTACTGAATAACAGCTATTGATAATGGACTCTAACCCCTCCCAACCTCTGGAAGCCCAGTCAACCATCAATCCTTGAGATCAGAGCTCTGCAGTGAAAACATACACCAGTTCTTCCTTTTCCTCCATCCTTTGATTTATTTAAAATCTATGTTATGTTAGGTAGGCTCACTATCCATGACATATAGGCTGGCTTTTCAATCCACCTTTTCCTTCCTGCTCCTGGAGGGAAGTTATGCCTAAACTTCTAAACATGTGTAGCCGTACCCCTGCTTCAGTGGTGGGATTCAAATAATTTAACAACCGGTTCTCTGCCCTAATGACCATTTGGGTAGGTGGGGCTCAGTGGTCATGTGACTGGGTGGGCGTGGTCAACTCAAGGTCACTCAGGTCGATGGGCGCTTCGCCTTAGCTGTTACAATGTAATAAGGGTTAACCGGAGAGGCAGTTTCTGTAAGCAGGTCAATAAAGATTAGGCTAGAAACAACACCAGAATGTTTCCTTCCTGCCTTCCTTACAGGATTAGCCCTGTAAAGTGGAAAAAAACAAAAGGAGATTTCTTCCAACAATCGGTTCTCTGAACTACTTAGAACGTTACCAACTGGTTCTCCCGAATAGGTGCGAACTGGCTGAATCCCACCACTGCCTCACTCGCTTCTATCTGTAGATGACCATGGGGTCAGGACATGACTTCACAATATTCCCTTCATTTCATCCTCAGCCCACAGTGGAGGCAGCTTAAAGTCAAACTTATATCTTATAGAACCGTGATGGAAAACCTATGGCATGTGTGCCAAAGGTGGCATACAGAACCCTCTCTGCAGGCCTGCCAGCCATCGCCCCAGCCCAACTCCACAGCGCATGCGCGTGTGCTAGAAACAACTAGAAACTAGAAACAACTAGGCTAGAAACAACACCAGAATGTTTCCTTCCTGCCTTCCTTACAGGATTAGCCCTGTAAAGTGGAAAAAAACAAAAGGAGATTTCTTCCAACAACCGGTTCTCCGAACTACCTAGAAAGTTACCAACTGGTTCTCCCGAATAGGTGCAGACTGGCTGAATTCCACCACTGATGTAGCTTAATCAGGGCAAGAAACCTGAACAAATTCAGAAGGATTCATGAAGCTGTGAATGTAGCTCTAATGAGTTTCAGGGAAGTTCAGAGTTCGAAGAAAGCTGCCTAATATGAAATCTACTCAATGCAAACATCTCCCAAACCTTTCTCGATTAGCCCAATTCTGTTCAGAATTTTAGGATTCATGTGTATCCAAAGCCCTCCCAAGATTATGCTTGAGAGGGTATGTTTCCGATTGCGTGATACAATTCTAAGTTCAAAAAATATGGGCTGTAAAAAGAAATATAGAGAAAATATTACTTTGGGGGAGAAAAAGCAATAAATTCAAAAACATAGAATATGTTTGACATCACTCACGTCAATGGGAGCTTCGCCTTAGCTGTCACAATGTAATAAGGGTTAACCAGAGAGGCAGTTTCTGTAATCAGGGCAATAAAGATTAGGCTAGACACAACACCAGAATGTTTCCTTCCTGCCTTCCTTACAGAATTAGACCTGTAAAGTGGGGAAAAAACAAAAGGAGATTTCTTCCAACAACCAATTCTCACAACTGCTTAGAAAGTTACGAACTGGTTCTCCCGAATAGGTGCGAACTGGTTGAATCCCACCACTGCCCTGCTTGTTAAAAGCTCGCTCTGTTAAAACAGAGAAAAGGGCTCGAACGGAGCACATATTGGAGTTAATTCTCTTCCTCCTAAAACCGTAGTGTAGATGCTATCCCGTTGCTAGCCCCCTGGGATTGTTCAATGCTATTCCCTCAACACCACTTGTGCCTTTTCCCCACCGACAATTATTTCCCTGTGATCATTATTTTCCCTTTCATTGCCATTTCATACTGACTGTTCCTTCTCCTACTGATTTTTTTTAACAAGTTTTCATTGCTATTCCCTCAGCACCGCTTATAGCTTAAAAGGCTATTTTCCCCTGAATGCTATTTCCCCAGGGATTGCTGTTAGATATGTGCAGTATATGTGCAGTATCCAAAGAGGGCAACATTACTTCACCCTTGGTGGGCCTTTTCCTGGGCTACCCAATAGCCACCCAGGCTGTGAAAAACATGGATTTGAGTTAAAAAGTTAGCAACAGGGAGGTGACATATAAATAGGAAAGCATGTGAAAAGAACATTATGCTTAAAAATATAAAACAGCCAACATCAATCACAAAGGCCTAATCCCAAAACAGACTTGGAGAATGTCAATATTAGTAGTGGGATTCAAATAATTTACCAACCGGTTCTCTGCCCTAATGACCATCTGGGTAGGTGGGGCTCGGTGGTCATGTGACTGGGTGGGCATGGCCAACCAAAGGTCATTCAAGTCGATGGACGCTTCGCCTTAGCTGTTACAATGTAATAAGGGTTAACCGGAGAGGCAGTTTCTGTAAGCAGGTCAATAAAGATTAGGCTAGAAACAACACCAGAATGTTTCCTTCCTGCCTTCCATACAGGATTAGCCCTGTAAAGTGGAAAAAAACAAAAGGAGATTCCAACAATCGGTTCTCTTAGAAAGTTACCAACTGGTTCTCCCGAATAGATACGAACTGGCTGAATCCCCCCACTGGCCAGTATCCTGACACCATGGATCACAAATTTCCCCAAAACAATTACAGAGGCCATATAAGCATATACTGTATATTTTCAAATCATTTAAATAAAGGAAATGGCTATCAACTGTCATCTACATGGCAGTTGGAGATTGATCATGAGTATTCTATTCCATGGATCACCCACTCTATATAGGAATGTCACATCTGCTCCCAGTTTCAGATCGGCTTTGAATAGCTGCACAGCCAAGTACTCCTTGTTTTAACTGGAAGTCGTCTTACCAGACAATATTGTTGGAAAATGGTTTATTCAGGTCAGTAGTATTCATTCATTTAGAGATCCAAAGGTTTCCGCTCCATCCCATAATATCTACATTTTGGGAGGCAATTGTGGGAATGTTAAAGGATGAAATGAAAATGTTAACACAAAATTCCCCCCCCCAAAAAAGGCCAAAACATTTAAATCAACCTACTCTGGTGATATCAAAGTACCATCAGCACACTATCTGTAGCATCCTGGCAAGACACAAGAACAAATGCATCCCTAAGGATAGTGTTTCTTTATATTTTTAGGAACCTTTCCCACTTTTAAAAACTATGGAAGACCCCAAAACAGCTTTGATATGTGTGGGTTATACTATAGAGATAGAGATAGAGATAGAGATAGAGATAGAGATAGAGATAGAGATAGAGATAGAGATAGAGATAGAGATAGAGATAGAGAGAGAGAGAGAGAGAGAGAGAGAGAGAGAGAGATAGATAGATAGATTGTATTTATGTATGTGTGTGTGTGTGTGTGTGTATATATATGTATATGTATATATGTGTATATATGTGTGTGTATGTATATATATATATATATATATATATATATATATATATATATATATGTATGTATATGTAAGTATATGTATGTATGTATATGTATGTATATGTGTGTGTATATATATATATATATATATATATATATATATATATATATGTGTGTGTGTGTGTGTGTGTGTGTGTGTGTGTGTGTGTGTGTGAATATATATATATATGAATATATATATGAATATGATAAAGGAGTACCTTGTGGCTTAGTGGTTAACACATTTGCCTAATATGTAATATAGCCCAGGTTTGAATCCCAGTAAGGGTATGGCTAGCTGATGAGAGCTAAATAGCTTGAAATAGATCTCTACTAGTTTCCCTTTATTTATTTATCAGCACAAATACAACATTAGATAGATAGATAGATAGATAGATAGATAGATAGATAGATAGATAGATAGATAGATAGAAAGATAGATAGATAGATAGATAGATAGATGATAGATACTTACTATATTTAAAATTAAAATTTAAAATTTAAAATTAAAGTTGATGCATTTATAGAATATTTATTTGTTGAATCATGTAAATATAAGATTATATCCATAAAGATATTAACATAAAATATTGTCATCCAAATTATTAAAAAATACTAATGAGAAGAATAAGAATATATTAAATGTTAGCATGTGTCTTCAAAATCTTGTAAATAAATTTGATTTTGTAGACCCCTGAGGGAGTCCTGGATACCAACCCACCCCCATCCCCGGGAACTTCAGAACACACTTTAGGCAACCTTTGAAAGATTTCAAAGGTGAAGTTGAAAAAGCTTGTTGTAAGTAGTTTGGTAGTTACTTCAAGACTCACACTTCTCATTAGAAACGCAATCTGACATAGAGCACTTTTGCCAGATTAGATTAGCAAATCACTGCATTATTCCATTTTCTTGTTACCTCTAGCTTAGAATATTGCAATACATTGTACAGTTCGATAACCTTCAAGACCAACCAAGAATTCCAGGCAGTACAAAATAGTAGGAAATTGACAATACAGAACTTGGAACCAATACAGCTGTGCTTCTTTTCTGTTAAACAATCCAACTCTCCGAGCAGTGGTAGTTGTTAGGAACAACATGTATACTGTCTCTCTTTAATTTCTCCGTAAAAATAGGACAAGCTGAATACATTGACATATAGTGGAAATACACCAAGGGGATGAGGAGTGGGATAGAAGAAAGAGGGGTAGAGAGGGCGGGAGAGAGGATTGGAGGGAGGGTGAGAAGGAAGGGAAGGAGTGGACTGGGAGAGAAGAGTGGTAGAGCGGGAGGGGAAGTAGGGTAGAGGGGAATGATGGAGGGAAGATAGTAAGTTGGAGGGGAGCAGAAGAAAGAGGTGTATGGAGAGCGGAAGAGGTATATTGGGTTTCTATTTGAGTTTGAGTTTGAGTTTTATTTTATTTATGTTTCTGGGGGTATTGTTGACAAGAGGAACTGCTGTGATTATTGTTTAATGTTCTATGGCCCCGGTTATGCACAGTATATATGTGACTGTATGAAAATGGAAAATGGAAAATAAAAACATTTAAACACAGAAAAAAGAACAGCATGTATGAAGCTTAAAAAGACTGTGTCATTAAGAATAGAAATTCAAATTGAAAAAGTTACTAACTTTTATTTATTAAAATATATGTATTCCTACATTTATCACAATATTCAGTTGCTCATATGAATTCCATTCCATTCAGTACATCTTATTGTCCACAATAGTATAATCACAATAGGAAATGTAGTTATCAAACAGTGAATGCTCAGTACTGATGTAACACAACAGTTATCTACTGTAGAAAGAGCGTGACCCGTCAAAACCGCGGATGACAAAATCGCGCTCGACGAAAGCGCGCATTTGACGTCATCATAGCACGACGAAAAAAATTAAAAATTGAAATAAAAATAAAATAAAAGCAGTTAGGTTAAGGGTTAGGGTTAGGGTTAGGGTTAGGTTTGGGGGGGTTAGGGTAAGGTTTTCGCTTTATTTTTACATTTATCGATCACAGCGCGATGTTTTTGTCGCGCTGTGATGACATCAAATGCGCGCTTTCGTCGAGTGCGATTTTGTCGTCCGTGGTTTTGTGGTGGAACCAGAAAGAGAACCTGCATTGATTTTTTTCTAGTTAGTTCACAGCAAAGCTTTGATAATGAAATAATTAGACCTTCCTGAAATCAAATACTCAATGTCCTTTAGAAGATGTTGAATCACACATGTGAATTCTGTATTTATATGACTTCTCTGCCCATTACTTACTTTAAAAAAATACATTCATATCATTGTTGAATTATTAAAATGGCATAATAAAAGAAAATTGTGGCCTTGAAACTAATTTTAAAAAATAGGGCAAACCTTTGTTGGTCTACTCAACAATCAGGCCCTCTCAAATCATCCTGACTCTCCCAACATGAATCCAACCGCCAGATAGCATAATTTAGGCGTTTTCTTTTAGATCATTTTCAAGGACATCCATATCAACTGTTATATAGAGTAGGGGAGACAATACGGTTTTTGCATGACATGAATAAAAGAACTAATTAAAATCCTTGCATTCTCTGAAAGCTGTTAATAAAAAGCTTTGAAGTATTTGCAAAAAAAAAAAAAATTGCAGAAAAGACGTTCAAAAGAACTTCCAATGTAATAATTGGAGATACTGACATGGGACCTCAATTACAGGATGTGCATCTTACATGAAGTTCATAGAAAAATCACATAGACAGTTGATAAAATGGGGAGTTCTTGAAGGATTTGGTTGAAGAACTTATAAATAAATGCCTGTTTTAGCATAGGCTGCGGTGGTTGGTTGCAGGCGGTACGCCCCGGTACGGGCATACCGGAGCCTGCCCCGAGAACTGGGTACCATTCCGGGATGGTGC